>NC_056731.1:593326501-593469001 GCF_019279795.1 Protopterus annectens | reverse complement strand
AGCTGTTGATGCAGAGTCATCCAACTTTTAGAATACAGCTAGACTTCTCACAATTTCTTTCCGTATTTTTCAAAGCAACATAAAAGGCCTACATTGTATTGGATTTTGAATGCAAAATTCTTGTTTGTGGATTCACTATTCTTTTTGATTTTTTTATGCTAGTGCTCATTTTTAAACCATGTACTGTCATGAAATATAAAGTCTACTGGCTTTCTCATCATAATGGAAATACTTCTGGTAGAACTTTTTTATGCACAGTGACAACTGTATACCTCAAAGTAACTATACAGAAATCCAAAGATGGTACTTGTTAATTCTGAATACAGAGTAATCTCTTTTTATTTCTCACCCTTTTTAAAACTATGTTAAAGTTGTAATGTACTTCTGGATGAGTTTTTTCTTTGCTTTTACAGAATTTACTTATTCTCCCCTTGTACTGTACAAGTTTATATTAATAAATAGATGTTAGGATCTTCATAGCTTTCTCATTTTGATGAATATTACCATGATAGTTTTAACCTTTTTTATTATATGTTTTTTATGTTTACTGGTTTGCCCCTCACCAGAGTCTCAAATAACCCTTTCTCATTAATAGCATAATATTTTAAAATGTGAAATGTCTTTTCTTCAGTCCACTTCTGTTCAATGCTGTAGACATTTTCTTTCTAGGCAGCAGCTACTGTTAGTTTGCTTGTGGCTGTATTAAAGCTTCTGGACTCTGATGGATCTAATCAGTTTTAACAAATTTTCAGTACTTTTCTTAAGTTGAGTAAGAGCTCCCTTCTTGATTAGTGTTTCTGCCCTAAAGGCAGCTGCTCTTTTAGTTTCTCTCTATATTTAGAACACACTAGTCTATTGCAGTTATACCCCTGATTGCAGCCATGAACAGAGAAGCGGATTAACCTAGCCCAACTGACCAGAATTTGCCCACTAGACTACAATAGCTATAATACTGTTGTATTCTGTCACCTCCTGTCCTTGCTTTATACTTTTCTGAAGTCTGTAAACCCATTTTTAGTAACTTTTTTCTGGAACTAAAAGGAATTTTTGTCTTTCACCTGCCTTTTCTTTTACCTGAGAGTGTTCTGTTTCATCCCACTCATCACAACTTTGCATTATAATATCCCCTACAGTCCTTGGGATTCATGTTGATTCACTGATGGCAAAATTTGTGAATACCATTATAGTGGAATAAATGTAATTGAAAAATGTCTTTCAGTAACAAAGAAACACATTTTTATTTTGTTTTCATTTTGCAAACCCCCCACCCCATATGTACTAACTCCATAGTTTCATATCTGTGGCAAAAAAGTACAAATACAATTATTGCTGAGAATATTTTTCAGCAAATTTGATTCTCGGAAACAACTCTCTGCAAGATTACCTTTGGTAAGGTCACTGATTGCCATTCTTCTTCTACTCCTGAACAAAAACACATTTTTGCTAGCAAAAGATCAAGCAAGATCCCATTTTGGTTTTATTTGGAGCTTCCCCACAAGCCTCGACTGAAAATGGGCTCTGACTTTCCAATTAATCAAATTTAAACAAATAAAATACAAATAAATATGAATACATTTTCTCAGATTCTTTTTGCTGGCAGTGTGACGGAGCAAGTCATTTAACCAGTCGGTGCTCCTGGGCTGAGTCTGGAAAAGGTCCATGTGGTCAATACATGCAAATAAATAATATAAAGTGACATTCTCCTCATATGTGGATAACTGGAGTTGTAAACCCATAAATGTGTCAAATAAATAAAAGCCATATGACCTTGTCTAGGTACAGTTTGAATACACTGTCAAACCGTTTAAAATATTCCTCCTCCTCTCCCAGTTTCTGTAGAAAGTGTAGAGAATATCCTGCATCTTCAAATGTCAGTGGCCACAACACCTTACTTTTGGGAGACCTTAATATTCACTCTGCACTAAAGTATATTCAAATGCTTCCTGAGATATGATCTACAAGAAACTCCACAGCCTTCCCAGTGCTAGTATAGGAAACCGATTTATTCTTGTCTGGGTATAGACCAATTCACCTAGTAGATTATCATCCTTTATCATCAGGACCCATTATGATTACTCAGGTGAGAACCATAAACTTCCTAAAAAAATCATTGGCATTTAGAATATTCAGAAGGGGCTTATGTTACTGGTCTGATGTGGCCTAACCAGCATTGACCTGTCTCTTATTCTGTTTCTAAATTACTGCAATGGTACCATGGCTTCTTTTCTCAATATATTTCTTCCACTTTAAGACAACTGCTTTCTACTTACTTAACAGATGACTTTGGGCATCAAACATTTCCCTAGTTTATACCTCAAATCTGTCACCTGATTAAATGAAGAAACAAGTCACAAAAATCTAAAGAAGTTGCCATATCCAAATAAACTCAGAACAACAACAAACTGCGCCAACAGTGAAATCCAGCATTAGATATTAAAGCAATAACCAACAACGTGCTGTGGTATATTGAAGATTTACCCATGGTTGGTGTGGTTTAATTACGAGGGTGAAGCCTGAGTGATTAAACAAAGGCAACCATGGATAAATCTTCAATATACCACAACCACGGAGCTGGTTATTGCTATTATACAATTACATTATTTAAGAAAATAAATACTTTTCTTAAATAATGTCTTTGTATAATGGTGGATTACTGTTCTTCTGCCAGTTGTGGCATACTGCTTCTTCATTTTGATGTACTGCTCATGCGTATGGGACTTGCATTCCCATGTGTACTCAGTACATCAGTGCTTTGAAATGGAAGCTATGGAGAAAAAAAAGCCTCCAAAAGCCTTAATTGTAAAAAAAAAAAAAGGTTTTGGGGCACTTTATACCAACAGAAAAAAGTACAGGCGACCAGACCTTTTTCCGTTGATATATTGTTTGATTTACAATGGGCATGCTGGTTAGGTTGGGCGATTCAGCGTGCACATTTTCAAATAGTAATAGGGAGTTATTGTATAATAGCAGATAATCAGATGCATTCTGCACAGAACATAAAGACCCTTAGTAAATTATTCTTGATTGCTGATTTCTAGTGCTGGATTTATTTGTCAGTTAAATTAAGAAGCATATCATGGTAGAAATGTAAAGTGATATTAAATGGACAAGATTGTGAGGTGTATGACTTTCCCAGAATGATTAGAAGCAATAATGTCACACAGCTAAAGCCAAAGAGTTGCTTCTTTTAAAAACCATGCAGACCTCTGTAGAGAAATCAAGTCAGCTAAGGTTCAGAGCTGCTTCTGCTACAGACATGTTCCTTTTAAATGGCAATGATTAAAAATCAGATATTTCCTACTTAACAAGCTTCTACACCAAATTTTTTTATTTTTATTTTTTATTTTATTTTATTTTACATTTGTTGACCGGGCTAGTTTGGCTGGATACATGTCCATTTTCAGCAGAGGCCCGAGGAGAAAAGCTCCACTATATACTAGTGACTTACAATAAACAAAAAAAATATACAAAACATATAAGCAAATAAAGGAACATTATCATGTAGTATAGTAACAATGCAGAAGCAGTTTAACAAGAACTAAACAATGGTGAGGAATCATTATCCCATACTATTTGCAAGAGTAGGACTGCTAAAAAATGAAGAAGAGAGAAAGTAGTAACACGTAAAGAGTCTATAAATATTTACACTATTAACAAATTAGGATAAACATTTTGTGCCGGGGCACTAGTTTTAAGATAGAGATTTGCACAGTAGGGATCAGCATCTAGGTTAAATAAAAGGAGAGATGACAGGTTGCAGTGATATATCAAGTATAAGGAGAATAGATAGTATAGGAAAATTAATAAGCAGGTGGGTCGCTAGGTGCACTACACTGGAGGGATAGAAGTATCCATCAGTGCTAGAGTTATAGGTCACCATTGTTTTCCTTCTGTCCATTATAATGACATTACAAAATAGTCTCACATTGCTGCATTATAGAACAGATGCATGAAGAAGAATATAGTAGAAAGGGTAATGTCAGCAGGAAAGAAAGTGAGGAGAGAAATCCTTTAGTGGTCATTCCTTGGCCTACTTCAAACATTCATTTCAGATGTATCTCCAGAATTAGAGAAGAGGACAAACAATACTGATGATGACTCACATTTTAGATATAGCAGAGAATGATGGGAATATTCTAAGCAAGCATTTTGAAATGCTAAATGTTTTGGCCAATAAATGGAAGTTGATGCTTAATGCTGACAGATAAGCTGCATTCAAGTCAAACCAACGCTGGTATGAAGTATTAGCTTAATGGAGCAGATCTCTTAGCAAATGAAAAGGAAAATGGATGTAGAAGTGTTAGTCACACCTGGACTAAACTACAGGGGGCAGAATCAGAGGGGCATTAGTAACAGCAGCCCTCAGAATGTGTATATTCTGATTGGGGGTGGACTCCAGAAGCAAAGAAGAAATTCTTCTACTCTACTAGGTCCTGTTCAGTCCACATCTTTAATATTGTGTGCAGCCCCTGAGGTGGGACTAGGAGCGGGACCTCAGACTGTTGGAAGTAGTCCAGAAAGTCCAAGAGAAGTGTAAATGACATGATTGAAGAGAACAATATGACCATGGACTATCTCCAGTTAGCTCAAATACACACTCATTTCAGTGAGTTCAGAGAAATGAGAGCATCAGAAAGTTTGTCCTTACCTAATCCATGTGTAGCATGACTTCAGAGTAAATATATTTAGAGACAGGTCCAGTGATTCCCAGTAAATCTACCGTAATGTTTGGCAGTGTAGTTTTCAGCACAGATTAGTAATGCATTACCTGACTGCAAGGTGGAAAAAAAATCCACTGAAGTATTTAAAGGGGCATATGACAGGTGAGGCAGGAGTGACTGAGAAAAGAATGTAGGAAAGCAGAATTTTCGAAGGCACATAAAAGGTGCACTAGATAAGCATATTGTCATCCTCATGTCAAATGCAGTAACTTGTGTGCTATGTATGTAAACTGGCATACAAGACCGAATATATATCTGGTCCATATGTGAATGCATATAACTGGTATTAATGTAGTGGTGATTGGTCGGTAGTCTTTCTAGGATTTCATTGCGTTATAAATAGTAATGCATGTTTTTGATATGGTATGCTCTGCATATTTCCCAACACTGTGTTGCTTGCTCTGTGAGTCAATGTCCTAGACAGTGCATTATACAACTTGCTGGTTCTTTATCTTTGTGAGTCTTGTATCTTGAACAAATGCCTTCTCTGTTAACTGGGGAACCATTTATTTTTCAGGTTAAGTCCCAGACGTAACTTAATTCTTTCTTTGAAATACTTTAAAACAGAGTTTCACTCCTCACATATGTTTTCTTTGGCCAAGCTTTTGCTTTACCATCTTGCAGTACTTGCATTTTCTGATCAGCGTCACTACATTCCTGAACTTTTCATTCCTTTCGGTCATTAACTGCAGAATCACACAAAGAATCTACACTTCTTCCAGCAGTTCTTCCCTTTTGTTAAGTATGCTGTCGTCACTGAATCTGAAGTGTTGTTCTCTGCCTGGTTTGAATTTCACTTTCATACTGTACTTCAGTAGATTCAGTAACATCATCTACAGTCTAGAAAGTCTTGTACAAAGACTTTCTAAATGTGCTTTGAATACTTTGTTGTCTTTTTCAACCTCCACTTCTTTGCTGTCAGTGTACGTATGACATTTTTCATATTTGTACACTGCTATGAACAGTTCTTCTTCACTGTAAAAGTATATAGGTTGTACATCTATAATGATCTTGACCCATTTGCATTTATTATTTTCTCTTGTAGAATCACAGCTCTTCTCTTATGAATGTCCTCTATCAGCAATGCAACTGGGTTAGTCTCATCATAGAAAGTTATCAAAGGCACTTCTCTATCTGGTTTCATGAGTATTTTTTTTCTTGTTCTATAGATTTGTTCCCACTCCACATACTACTTCAGCAGCCTTAATATAGATTTGGCTATCTCAGTCAAATAAGGCACACGACTTTCAAGATACTGTAGCATTACTGCTGATTGCTTAGCTTCTGTCTTTTGCATACACAATTACTTTGACTTCTTCTGCATTAGGCTTCAGTCCCTCTGATTTTATTTTATGACGTGTTTTGCAGATTTGTCATTTGTCACATTTCTCTTATTTAACTTGAAATTACTCTGTTCTAATTAAATTTCCTGCTGTGGCAATCACTTTTCATGTTGTTCTTATGTCTGGCCTCATACTACTAGCTCTTCATTTATGTTTACAATATCTTCCAAGCCTGCAGTTATCTGTGCAACAGATCTTTGGTGTATCAGTGGTGCCAAATAAATTCCAGATGAAAGTCCAAGGAATCTACCTTCCTAATGTGGATTGCAGGTACATAAATTGGAGTTTCATTTTCTAGAGTTTCTGACAGAAACACTATTTACACTGAAAATAACTTGCCATTTGGCAGAAATTAGACCATTCTTTATTTGTAAGCAGTGTGTAATGTTGTCTTTTAAATCACCAATACAAATGCGTATCTCATCTTTCTTTATAACAGTAACCATAACTTGCATCACTTTCTTAGCATTTCATTGCTATGGCTCTGTGTCTGTATGACTATTATTGTACATGTGTACTATTTTGACACTGTAATTTTGTTTTACCATTCCTCACTTTTCACTTGCCTAACAACCCAAAATATTAGAAATGTTTACCTCAAGTGTTACACTTTGAAAAATGGTCTTGTAAATCTAAATGTAGAATTTGATCCAGTGGCCTTACTTTGTGTTCAGAGAACAATGAAAGTGAAAGTGTGCAAACATCATTTTTAATGCCTTTGCTCTCCAAATACTTCAAAATTATCTTTAAAAATGGTCTTAAACGTACTTGGTGCATCTAGATTAAATTCTGTATTTTGCTTAATTTCAACATTTTTTGCCTAACATTTGACTTGCTGTCTTATCTTATTGACTGATGCAATGTCAAACTCCCCCATGTCAACTCTTCTCACTTTAATTGCGCCAACAATTAGTTCATTTTCATTTTTTTGGTTCAAAACTTTTCAGATTCTTTTGAATACACATTTCCTTCATCCATTTTGTAAAATAAGCAAGGCAGTAGATCCACATGGAACTACCAACAACCATTCTACTAACATGTCATCATTTGTAGTTGGTAGGCCTCATGCATGGAATATTCATGCAGTCCTATTGAAAAAGATTGCTGATACATCATTCAAGGGATATGTTGGAAAGGGAGGTTACCTGATATACTATTGTGTGTCCTGGTAGAACATGTGCATTACTTCCCCACCCTGCAAAACAGCATTGTCTGTATGTGAAGTAGCAATACGTATATCTTTTTACAGAGTATCTCTGCATGTGCTATACTAGTATGATTCTATTTCACATAGTAATTACACATGTGCATCTGTGCCACAGTTCTAAGATCGGTTTAATAAGTACATTGTTACTAACGGATAACTTATTAGCAGAATTGTAAAGGCTGAGACATAAAAACAAATATCGGCATGCATATGTAGAAAACACATCCAGTACCTCCTGTAACATGACGTAGTATAACGATATAATAACGGCTGTGAAGAAAGGATTGTGCTGTGATGTGATTCATGTGGAATTGACAGAACCATATGCAGCGCACTGATCACTAAATCAGAACAACAAGGTGTTGATGCACTCTAGAGAACATGGATAGCTGCATGGCTTACATATAGGGCATGGCAAGTATCATACAGCAACTGAAAAAGTGATATTTATGGTTACAGACAGGGTGTCCCACAGGGCTCTGTAGTAGGCCCAACTTTTATTTCAGTTGTCTGAAGACCTATCTTTCACATCACAGTTGTTCTACAGTCTGTATGCAGATGGCTTGAGATAGGGTATACTGTGTAAAAGTGTTACAGATTGGGCATGTCTGCACAAGACCTGGGCTACAGGAGCATCAGATGCTGTTAAATACATTGAAAAGTAAGCATATGACATTTGGAAGACAGAACAATAAAGGTGAATATTAAATGCAGCACACAATGATTGAAACTGTAGATTGTGAGGAACTGGGTATGTAGTTAGATCCAGATTGCAGTTTTCCAAGTCATTTCAGAATATCAGCCCAGAGTACACCTAAGTGTGGGATAGAGTCATTTTTATGCAACAGGAAGTCTCAGGTGTCAGCAGTGCGCCTTCCATTTGCAAGTTGCTAAGCAATATGCAAACAAGCCAAAATGCCAGCCACTGAGCATGCTCACACACTTAAGCTGAGTGCAAATCTGTTGCTCCATGGGCTATTTTGTATAGTAATATATATAAATATATATATATATATATATATATATATATATATATATAAATATATATATATATATATTATATATTTCTATATTTATAAGCAGATATATCTATGTATATATGTGAGTGTATATATCTGTATTGCCCTGCATACACAGATCATGGATAGTAAAGCTGCACTATGACAAATAAAATGTTGGAGGAAGGGACACAAGAAAAGGCTCAGCATTAAATAATGCACTTTCAGACATTTGCAACTGCATAGTCCAACATGTGTTGCAGTCTTTGGACTATTGGGATATCTGAAGTTCACAGTTCTGGCCGTCTCCACCCATCATGTTTAAATGATACCACATGTTACAGCAGAGCACAATGTACTGTGAAACACACATAGCCATGAGGCACACCTGTGTACCTGCAAACAGCTAAACAGTGGTGAGTCATATCACTTCTCCCTAACAGACCATATGGAACCCTTGAAATGTATGGCATGGCATAGGAATACATACATATATTGTGAAGTCATATGCATATAGCTACACCAGTAAGAACACCCACATTCACTACAGCCCTCTCTATCTGCTTAATTTCAGCAAACACATCAATAACTGTGCAACTGCTGTAATGTACTATGTTGTGTGCCCACTCATTGCCTGGGTGGATTTTCATTTGCTACAGCCCTGTCCATCCGCAGGCAGACACTCATATGCCCAAACAGAGGCTGTTGACATATAGCTAGGCTACAAAACAGTTGTCTCACTGTTAGGCTACTAGCCGCAGTTGACAGCAGGAAGCTGTGTGAACCAAACTCTTAAACACAGGGCATCTTTATCTTCCCTATGGTAACATCACCTGCAGTCATTTGCAATATCGCACTTAAGCTGTGGCACTGCGATAAGTACAGTGGTCTATAGTGTATAACAATAGATAGGTAGGGGTTCTAATCCCACTTCAGCCCAATTGGTGTGTGTGTGTGTGTGTGTGTGTGTGTGTGTGTGAAACAAATGTAAATGTAAAACTGCAATGGGTCTGCACTTTTTGGCTTTTACACTTGACGCAAGTTCCCAAACTCTTCTCTCCCAGAATGCATGCTGATGTAATCTACCATAAGAGTACCTAAAGCCATATCAAAGTCAGACTTAAGCTGTGGCACATGTGATAAGTACTGTGATTTGTAGTGTGTAAGACTAGCTAGGGTTCTGATCTCACTCAAGCCCACTTGCTGTGTGCTTGTGTTTGCATCTCCCCACAATACAAGTGTTTATTCCACAATGCCTTAAACAGAGACAGGGTTTTGCACTGTTTTGGGCCTAGCAGGTGATGCAAGCCTTTCAACTCCTACCAACCACAAGGCCTGCTGATGTCAACTACCATAAGAGTACCTAAAGCCATATCAAAGTCAGACTTAAGCTGTGGCATGTGTGATAAGTACTGTGATTTGTACTGTGTAACACTAGATAGGGTTCTAATCTCACTCAAGCCCACTTGCTGTGTGCTTGTGTTTGCATCTCCCCACAATACAAGTGTGTATTCCACAATGCCTTAAACAGAGGCAGGGTTTTGCATTGTTTTGGGCCTAGCAGGTGATGCAAGCCTTTCAACTCCTACCAACCACAAGGCCTGCTGATGTCAACTACCATAAGAGTACCTAAAGCCATGTCACTGTCATATTTAAGCCATGGTGTGTGTGATAAGTACTGTGATTTGCTGTGTGCAAGACTAGATAGGGTTCTAATCTCACTCAAGCTCACTTGCCGTGTGCGTGTATGTGCATCTCCCCACAATACAAGTTTGTATTCCACAATGCCTTTGAGTGGCAGGGTTTTGCACTTGCTGTGTGTGTGTGTGTGTGTGTGTGTGTGTGTGTGTGTGTGTGTGTGTGTGTGTGTGTGTGTGTGCTGTCTAGTGTTCTGTATACATAAATAGGTAGTGATAATGGTCTAACTGTATTCATGTTAGTGTGTGGGGATGTGAGCCAGTGTTTTACATCAGTCTATGGTATCATAGCATCATTGGAATGTAGTAAGCTAATGCTTCTAAGGCCCTCGTATGCCTAGCCACCTTTTACCCTTAGTAACACTTTCAACAACTACTGGCCCTCTGCAGGGTGTACACAGGTGGAACCCAAGTGGTGTAATTATGGTCACCTATCCAATCTCTCATTTTGACATGAAGTGGAAGTGTCTTCCAAAGATGTGTTAACCTATGGTAGACAACTCCCGCCCTCCAGCAGGTTTTATAAAAGTTATATACCAGGTTAAGATATCAGATTGGAGTGAACTGGTTATCCGTGTCACTTATATATGTGCAGCATATCCAATAAAGCAGGGTCACAGATTGACTCATATGCAAAGCAGAGATCACCTCTGAGTACTCTGTGTGGCACACACTGAATTGATGGTTATTTCCGACAATTCCCATGGGACAGATGCTGAAGTCTTGCATCCCCCCTTGTGAGGAACCTTTGTGGTTCCCCCAATCATCACAGCTGTTTGGTGAGTAGCATACTAAAGGGGGCATTACATTCAAATATTGTCCTGGTGAGTAGCATACCAAAGGCAGCATTACACACAAATATTGTCCTGATGAGGGAAGAGTATACGGAGATGCTAATTACTTGTACTGGAGATAGTGCCCTCATGTATAACATGAGCAAGATATAATGACCTACTCACCACTGTGTAGACATGGTGATTTATGTTATGGTAGCTGACAACACATCTCACCAGACCTCTCACCCCTGCATTTGTACCTAAGGTGTTGCTATTTATCTGGTACTTAGCAGGAACATTGCTTCTACCAAAATGAATGATAATACATGTATTTGCATTGAGTTTAAGGCCATGTGTTTGGCAACAATCATCTCTCCATGTAACACTGTAATGTAGAATGTTGCCATACTATGTATATAGTATGACTGGTCACAGTTAGCAGGCATCATCAAACATCGTCAGCCATAGTCATTTACATTGTGATTGTACTTTGGTGAAATGGATTCCAAACAGTAGGTGACCCAGGACAGATGCCTCTGGAACACCACTGGTTGCAGCTCAGCTACTGGAGATGTCTTACCCCAATGGACTATATGACTTGCATCAGTTAACAACCCCTACAATGATATAAGGGTTCAAGCCTATTTGAGTGTATTTTTTGATGATGCCTGCATGAGGGATAGTATCAAATGCCTTCTCTTAGTACAGGTAGGCTGTGTGCACAGATTTTCCATCAGCCAAGTCCTTGGTGACTGTCTCAAAGAAGTCCACCAGGATTAACAGGCATGATGTCACTTTGGCAAACCCAAACTGAGTAGGGGCAAGTAAATGAACATTACCTACATTTTAGTTGATAATGTTCATGATGATCTGCCTCATGGCCTTGCAGGCATGGATAATGAGGCTGATATGCATATCGTTTGTGGAGTCAGTGGACGCACCACATCTGTGCAATGGAATAACCATGCCTGTTTTCCAGTCAGCTGTGATGAAGCCGTTGGTTACACTATGATTGGGAAGAGTATCCAAGGGTGTTACAAGTCCATGTTGAAGCCCATGTAGGGCACAGCCTGGGATGTTATCAGGTACCATACATACTGTGTTTCTGTCCTTAGAGAGGCCAGTTATGACATTCCCTTCAGAGATACAAGGTAGTGGACAGGCAGTAGGTATGTCATGGTGTACGTGTGGTGGGGACAGGGGAGTGTGATTTTTGCAGACCCAGTCAGCCAAAAGATGAGATGTCTACAGCACCAGTATATATGGTATCATGTAGTACAAGTCTGGCCCTAAACTGGACCTTCCCTTTTTAAGTTACATATGTAAGTATAGAATGCCTTGTGATTGTAGATTATGGAGGAAGCTAATTTGGATCAATACTTTGTTTTGCAGGAATCCACATCAACTGTTATTTGCTTGTTCATGCAGATGAGGTAGTGTTTCATTTCAGGGGGCTGCTTCCCTCCTACTCTTAAAGAACATTGCCTCCCTCTTATTGTAAAGCCTGTTAATGGCAGTCATCCACCAGGCAGGTCTGCTCTTCCATAATGAGCTTTAAGTTGCACCTATCAGGTAAAGCCAATTCAATGCATTTATACAGGTGTTTAAGCATTTGTGTACAGCTCAACATAGTTGCTAGTTCCTTCTGAGGGGGGGAGCTGCATTGAAGCTATTGATACCATCCTGTAAGAGCTTATAATCCACTTTGGTGAAGTTCATTACTCTATCTTCCACAAGGGGGGGTGTCAAGTGTGTTATGTACTTTGAATGAGACCGATTAATTGTCTTATCTCACCATGGAGGGGTACACATTAGGGGTCTGCAGTAGTTCTCCATATTGGTAAGTATGTAGGCTCCACTTGTGGGGGTGTCAACCAGCTGGTCCAGGGCATTGTGGTTAATGACATCGGGAATATTTGTGCAAGTGTGTTTGAGCATGACTTATATACCCAGTCGGTGGGTACTTAACATCATCCAAAGTAATGGTGTCCAGATGTATCCTGATAGACTCAAGTAGGTGCAAATAAACAGAGTGGCTGTCCTGATTCATGGAGGGGCTGCTGTAGCTGGCAATTACTTGAATAGGTGCCTACAAAAAGGCCATACCACCAGAGTTGTCTCCATGGAATCATATTGCATAACCAGTCTGGATGTGTATGTATCCATAATGAATATTGATACACCAACCCCATTACTTTGCATGCCATGAGTTTGAAGTCTGAACGTGTGGAAGGAGTTAACCCAGGTGTCTGCGACTACATAAATATGCGAGTCCACCAAGGTGAGATCTGCTTCCAGTGAGTGGGGTCTTGTGCTGACACTCCTAGCATTTAACAGCATAACCTTGAGGTTTGTAGATGGGCTTTTTACATTAGAATTTTCTTCCTGGGACACCACCTAAAAAGGGCACTATGGGGGTACTGAGAGCCTTGGCCAGATAGTGGATTCCCTTTAAATAATGACAGCAGACACTAAGCCAATTATTGATGTCAGTCATGTTCTTTTTGCATGTAGCCATCATCCCAGGTGATAAAATGAAGCTGAAGGCCAAGGGCATATCTGCCTGAGACACACAGTCTGACAGCTCAGTCATTTTTCTCTTCATACACTCCTGAGAGGTACATGTCAAGTTGTACACACAAACAGAAACTATGACATATTCATAACAGTACCTGCTGTTGACAGACTGGAGTGCATGTGTGATATGGCATAACAGGACACCACACATACAGCTGGCCATGACCTTCCCCTTATGTAGCCTGGAGTGGGACAGCAAAGTGTGTCATGATGTATTCACATATGAGTAATATGTGTGATCAACTGTCTTGCCTTGTCATGATGTAATCACATATGAGTAATATATGTGATCAACTCTATTGCCTTAACAGTTTGAGCGGTGATACAGTGGTGTGTGAGCTATTATGTGTACTATTCTGCAGAGGTAGTGTTATATGTAGCATGTTTGCATCTGTGATTGTGAGGTGTCTGGTGTCCATGTCTGTTTCTGTTAAGGAGCTTTGCATATGTAGGTATGTCTGATGTAGGTTTGGGTGGAGTTGGAGGTGAGGTGTGCATGTTGGCAACCTGCTCATTGTCATATGTTTGCACTGAAGATGTGAATGTCATTGCATGCACAGGACACTTATTCAACATTGCAGTCATTACTTTGGCACATCTACAATGCCTGTCAAACAACCATACAGCAAATGGATGCGTTGTGCAATGATGTAGACACAGTGTTGTGCTATGGGAACATAAATGTACAGTATCACATAAGTAGAATATGTGGTGGGAACAGCTATATTGCCCATAGGTGGCCACTCCTCTGCAGTAGGCCTCACAATCATGTCATGCAGATCACCACCATGATGTTGTTGAAGGGCAGGCTGCATGACTTGCTGTGATACCACCACCTAACATGGACAACTGATGCTGTAGAGTTTGCCACATCAACCTTGGACATATGTCACCTGACATACATCATTATAGTGTGATTCTACAGCTGTGCTAATAATGAACATCAGATCAGTACCAAGTCAAATCCTATGAGGTTTGGAACCCAAGTCATAGTACATGTAAAACTCAAATGACTGGTTAGGTTGCTAATCAAGGCATCTACCTGGAAGAGACTACAACAAGCCTACAGATGCTTGCAACATCTGGGACAAGTGTGTGGATCAAGAAACAGGGTGTGGTCTGCTTCATATCTAGAGTTTGGTGGTAATGTTTTGCTTCTGGTGAGAGACAGAGAATAGGAGATTTGCATGCAACAGAGTGATGCCATGGTGAGACCAGCAGTAGTAGTAGCCAGGCAGCAGCAATTCAGGCTACCCCCTCTTTTCATCAGTCATCACAAGGAAATTCTTTGTGTTCAATAGGCACTGCTTGATTAGTGTCTAACTTCAGAATACCTGCCTAAATACTCCATTCTTAGGTTTACAGGGTGTACATATTAGTTTTCCCTACAATGTTTGGCAGTGCTGTGTACAAACTCAGACACCTTGGGTTACATTTATTTTGGAAACGATGATGGAAATAACTCTGATAAGGACTTGCATACATGACCTTTCAGGACCTCTGAATTTAGTATTTCACTGTAGCCACCAAACAGGCATTATGCTTCTGGAATAGAGATTAGCAACAGTCATCCATCTGCACAAAGGGGGCCCATCTACAGATACAGGTAGATGATCTGTACAGATGTAGTACACCCACAAACACTGACCAGACACAGTTTGGTTTAGTCGTGGGTAGATCATGGCTAGCCTACTTGGTGGACCTATTTGATAAGGTTACCAAATCAATGGATGTGGGAAACATCAGTCCCTCCACCTACCATGGCCTCACAAGGCATTTCATTGTTAACAAACCCAAGTGGTTATGTACAAAACAGTATGTCAGCCAGTGGATAGCTAAGTGACTGACTAACAGGATCCAAGACATTAGCAATGAAAAGTCCCCTTCTACAATGAGGCCAGTCTCCGGAGGACTCCCTCACAAACCATTCCTCGCACTGCTTCTTTTAGGCAATAACTTCTCTGCAGGTGAGGACACTGTCAGTGGTCTGTGGCTGACTAAATTTGCTGATTGCAAATGAGGAGCTGTCATTGCATCCCACACTGACACAAATGTTATCCAGGAGGGGCTGACACAGACATACAGTTGCTGTCAGTGCCATGTAACAACAGTAAATGTCACGGATTGCACAATACTGTCCTTTGGGGAGTGATCCAGCCATTGTAACTATTGTATTGACCGCACACCACCTACAGTTGACCCAGTAATCAGGGGCTTATGAACACATCGATATTGATCCAGCCTTTGACTGAAACATGTCAGTAATACTGGATAAAGTATTCCATGTAGTGCAACCTGTAAACTAAGGTAGGGCAGGTAAATACAAGGAAGTCATTGTTCCACTGTGTTCAGCATTCAACAGACCTATCACTGAGTGCAATGCCACTTTGCCATGTAAGCAAATGGGCATATCCATCAACTGTAGCAGTCACACAGGTTCCCAGTAAACCACTATGCGGTGTATGTAACATGTCTTATGGAAACTGCATTAAGACCCTATCCATGTATTCTGTCTCCAACATGCTTTGGAGAGGAGGTGGACGGCTGCCATACAGGGTGATGTCAGACCCCTCTGTGGACCGCCTGCATATCCACTAAACAAGTAGCACCAGAATTACCTGTTCTCCAGACCTACACCTTGCCTGTGGTATAAATGGGACATGCTAGAGAGAGGTATATAACCCAGAGACTACAACCTATATGGAACAGGCCCCCATCCAGGGAAGTAAATAGTTTGGGAAGAAATAGCCAGGGAATTGTTATGGCTAGGCTTGTATAGGCCCTAGGGCTGATAGCCTAGTACCAACCTATGAAATAGAGTTCTGCCCTAATACAAATCAAGTGCAAGTTATACATTTGCATGGGGAGCAGGACACTCACACATGGTTTAGTACCAATATCTGGAATGGACACAGTAAAGTGGAGACTGTTCATCTCCCTCACCCTGGTTTGTAGATGCTTCAGCACCCCAAACCCTGCTTACACTCTTCCAAGGTATCAGCCCTTGTCACAGTTTAGGGATGCATGGCTAGGCTTCAAAAAGCCCTTGCATTCATTTGCGTATTAAACGCATATGAACCCATGTTACAATGACCCTATAGTCACTTATCTTTCTGCTGATTTTTTTCATCTGTGCTGGCATTCAGTCCTGTGCTCTGACATTGATGATTCGATTGTATGTGTGTAGGCATAGCTGTGTCCTACAGACTTCTGAAAGAGAACCATAGACATTTCCATGAGACATATTTCATTGTGTGACCACAAAACCATTTCTACGGCATCAATGGTAACATAACCACATGATATGAATCTAGGGTCATTATAAATGGCATTGTGCAGTATCTGTAAATGAGTATTGCAAGTAGCATGCAAAAGGACACAATGGATGATAGGTCATAGTGATGTAGATAGTCAAACTGTGCATCAGACACAGGTTCATAGGTAGGTACTAGGCTATCGGCCCAAGGGCCTAAGTAAGCCTAGCCAACAAGGTTCCCTGGCTTATGCCACCCAATAAAGTTAATTTCCTGTGCCCCTGTCTAGCAGAGCCACCGAAGTGATCCCTGGGGTGTATTTCCTATTTCCCATCCACTCATCAAGATTTTTCTTGAAGAGTGCTAATGAGGAACTTTGCTTGACATAGATGGGTAGCCTGTTCCAGAGTATAGGAAGTCTCTGGGACAGGAATCTATCCTTCCAACATGTCCTGTTTATTGTGGTGACAAGGTTTAGGTCCCTAGAGCATGTGGCTTGGAGGGATTGGGATTTCGTTAGGTGTAGCATGTCCAACAGCTTTGGATTTAACATAGCTTTATATGTTAGGCAGAGATCTCCTCAGAGTAGGCGATATGCTACAGAGTAAAGCTGGAGATTTTTGAGATGGTCAGTGTAGGGCATCTGTTTGAGGCCAGTAATCCTCTTTGTGAGGTACTTCTGTGACATTTCCAGCTGCTGCAGCTGTCTTGTGAGGTACATTCCAAAAGGGACGTTGTACTCTATAATGGGTCTAATGTGCTGAGGAGACGGGAACAATGACCTCTTTTTTTTTCTTGGATGGAACCCTTTTGTGATGAGGTGTGCCACATAGAAGGATTTCCTGACTACTGTGGCGATGTGATTATCAAAGGAGAGACTACTGTCTACCTGGGTCCCAAGATCTCTTATCACACATTTAGCATTGAGTAGACTGCCGTTTATGTGGTAGTTCATGGGTACAGACTTTTTATCAAAGGGGATGACAATGCACTTTTTGGCATTGAGCTTGAGGCCATGTCTCTGACACCAGGCATCTGTCTCAGTGAGGCCCTTCTGTAGGATGTCCACATCATTTGGGGACTCGACTGTGGCTCCTAGTTTGCAGTCATCTGCGAACTTTCTTAGCCAGAGGCCTTCTGTGTTAGCCTGTACTTCAGAGAAGTAGATACCAAACAGGAGAGGTCCCAGGACTGAACCCTGTGGTACTCCACTTGTCACTGGTTTGAAGTCAGATTTGGAGTCTGCAACTTTTACAGTGTGGGTTCTGTTAGTGAGACAGTTGGCAACCCATCTTGTGACATAGGGATTTATACCTAGTTTAGTCAGTTTAGCTACAATTCCAGAATGGCTGATGGTGTCAAAAGCCTTGACGAGGTCAAGATAGGCTGTGTGAACCACCTTACCCTTGTCTACGGCTTTGGTGACTGCCTCAAAGAGGTCGATCAGGTTCAGAAGGCATGACCTGCCTTTCACAAACCCGAGCTGGGTGGGGTCCAGAGTTTGAAAGTTATCAATATCTTTGTTTATGAGATCTATAGCTTTATTTCCCTGCACCCATGAGAAAGATGACAAGGATGTGGCACAGGTGTCATCACTTGCACAGGGTGTTGTGTGGGGGTGCAGGAGGCCTAAGTTAACCCAACAGGTTGACATGCATGTGAGTCAGGAAGAGAAGCAGGCAAGATGGAGCATGGAGATGTGCTGTGTGTGTCTGCAGATGACCTGATTTTGACAGTGGGGTGCGTGTGTGTGTGTGTGTGTGTGTGTGCGTGCGCGCATGAGCACAGCCAAACTTAGTGCTAGCCCTACGTGTCTATATGTTGGACAGCTGTGAGCCATGCATGGTAGAGCTGACAGTTCATCATCTCCACCCCTGAACACGTGAACTGGTTCTGCCTGGAGTTGCACTAGCAATGCCCTAGGTCAGATGCTGTGCTACTACCTGAGGGTGACTGCTGTTTGCTGGGAATGTGTTCTCCATGGGTATGCCCAGGACCATGAGCCCATGGTCTGCCACATCTTGGTGTGGACAGCACACTCCCCTCTGGAGCGCTGGATGTATGGCCACATTGACTCTCAGCAGATGTAGTTGCTCTCCTACATCCACAAGGTGATGCTCAACTCCAACCAGACATTCCATCACAGACGCTGTGCATTTCAAGACTGATACTGTGTAATCTGTCTGGGACCAATGTCTTTCCACTGTGTCAGTCAACCATTCCAGGGCATCAGCAACATGGTGGAGGCAGTCACAGATGTCTGACTGTGCTGCATCATAACCCTGAGCATTATGCAGGAGTACCTTTCAGAACATGCCTGTACCTCCATGATGGCCTTAAACATTCGCCGAGTGATACATGAGACACGTTCAACAGGTGGTGGAAGGACAGCAGGCCTCCTACAAACACCCCTATCCATCCGCCTTGGTGTAACCTCACCATCTGTTTGCCCATGGCCAGTGTCAACACTCCCTGCAGCCTCAGTAGCTGCACTCTCCTGTTCAATGTTCCCACTCTCTGACAGTCCAATATCTGTGGTCACAGGGAACTAGATATGCATAGGCATATACTGGCTGTGTATGGTGATAATGTGGGCAGACGAAAGATGTCAAACTCTGTCAGATTCCGCCCCTGCAACCCCCCAGCTGCACCTCACTGGCCACCATCATTATCAGAGTCTGAAGAGACTCTGACATCAGGTTTGTGAAGGGGACAAAGACCAGCCCCCATGGTCACCTGTCAAATAAAGGGAGCAGCTTTACATTAGTAGTGCTATGCTATGCATTACTATGTTGCAATATATGTTATGCTGTATACTCTGCTGTCAGTATCACAGACTTGTCTAACCTCCATGCTGTAAGAGTAGGACATGATGACATTAGAGTCTAACCCAAATCTGTATTTACCAGCAAATAAAAGCTCTTTATAGAAGAATCTCATAATCACTAGCTAAATGATGTCCAACAAGAACATTTTGAAAAAGCCTTGCACAGTTGACACATCTCGCAATCTGTACTGTCCTGACAGTACTTGCAAATCTATCACTGTGGGCACACCTACAAGGCTTATGTATGAGTGTAAACTGTGCACAGTCAGAATCTATCTCTACAGTTGGCAATCAGGCAGACAGTACACCGGTACCGCCAGAGGGCCTGGAAAGACAGTTTAGCATATACATTTCACTAAATATACATGTGTAGCAAACCGTGTTGTGCTTACTAGGAGCAGGACCATGGCCTTGTCCAATTCCTGATGCTCCTGAACAGATTTGAGGGAGAGGTAATGTAAACAGCTCTGTATGTTACATTACAACAGGGTCTATATTAAAACATCTGACATGTACAGTAGCTACTATATACACTGCTATGTTGGTCACAATCTGGCCTGAGACTTGAACTGCACCTAACCTGTTTTTCCACCAAAATAAAACTTGATACCCACTTAAAACTGTATACACTGATACAGTGAATGCTACAGTAGTCCAGTGATGATCCTACTAAGTATACCTGGTCACTTTTCTGGTGTTGAAACGGTGGCACCCACATCCACGCCATACTGTGTGATGGATGCCTAGGAGCTGTCTTGTGTACCTAGGTTCACCAGGAATTCCTCAATGGCCAATATTGTTTGTTCTGCAGCAGGCCCTCCACCAATGACACCACGATCCTTGGCCATGTCTGCTGCTCTTCTGTGTGCGGTGTGGTTCATATCGGTGGCATGGTGTCGCACCTGCTCATATGTCCTGCTCTGCTGACCAACTGCATTTACATTCTGGACCAGGTCGGCCCACAATGCAGCCTGCTCCTGTCTGTTGGGCCTCTGCCTGGACAGTAAGATCTCATAATACTGCCGCAGGGCATCCACAATTACGTCATTCTCAGGCTCAGTGAAAGGGGCTCTTCGATGCCTATACATTATTGCTGATCTACAACAAAAAGAGAACACATGTCAAGATCAAACAGGTGGGGGTACAGAAGGTAGAGATACAGCCATATAGGATGGCTATCAGTATTCACTGTTTGATTACATATTTAAAATTCAAATTTGTGCCCCACCATATGTGTCTACCTTTTAGAGCAAGAAATCTGGGCAAATCCATAAGTAAAAGCGGGACAAAGACCAGAAAATAGGCACAGTTTCTATGTTTGGTGTTACAAACTTACCCGGTTGACACAATAACAGGTTGTGCATGACCATGAGACATCTGCAGGGTATGACGTTGCAAATCAGATGTCCTTAATTATTGTCTAACAGCAGTCTTTAATGATTGGCAACTACTTTGCCAGAAAACAAGAATTTTATGAAACTTGGACCAAATATATGAGGCAAAACTCTAGGCAATCTTCTAACATATGTATGGGTGAGAGGTATGTCCACAACAAACAAAGGTTGTGGGCACAAGTGATGTTGTAGCAAAAGTCAAATATTCCTGTTTGTGGCATGACAGATACAGATGTATGATAAGACAGCCAAGAGAGTCCAATATATTGTGCACCATAGCATTGCCCCCCCCCCCAATTCTATACAGCCAACAGTGCCAAACAAATAGCGGTGTTATCCAGGGGATACCAGGGGATCTGTGTCACTGTTTAACACATAGCATTCTACACTTGCTGTACTGTAGTTCCTCTATAGGTATAACACATGTGGAGATCAATGACATGGTATCAGTAAAGTTCTACGACAAGCTTACTGATGTAATCCCATTCCCCATAATATAGGGGATTTCCTTTTTAAGGTGTACCTCATTAGCAGGTGATTAGCATTACTCGACCACATATATATATGGGTCTGCTTTGATTCATTGAATCTCATTTCACCCCGACCACTTCGCTGAAAACTCAAATTACTGAAAATTCATTTCACTGAATCCCATTTCACTGAACTGCAGTTAGTATATATCTAACTATAGATATATAGATCTATCTATATATATATATATATATATATATATATATATATATATATATATATATGTATGTATGCTTGGCACAGTGTAGAGGACTGTAAGACAAGTAAAAGGTATATGCCCTTTTCCCCCAATGTAGTGCGATCCTGGAGTTAGTATGTATATATATATATATATATATATATATATATATATATAAATAGTTGGAAGGGCACAGCCCCCCCACATTGGGGGATGTGGGTGGCATAGCCCCCCCACATAGTTTGAGTACATATTATCTTCTGGCGACAGTTAGTCATTGGGGTTGTAACTATGCATGTCTATTGTTTAAAATGTATTGTTTTGAAGTTTTTGGTAAAATAGAATATAAAACAAACAAGGAGGGGGCTACACCCCCCTAACTATATATACTAACTCCAGGATCGCACTACAGTGGGGAAAAGGGCATATGTACCTATTACTTGCCTTACAGTACTCTACACTGTGCCATATATACTAAGTTCAGTGAAATGAGATTTCAGTAATTTGTGTTTTCAGTGATGTGGTCAGGGTGAAATGAAATTCAGTGAAATGAGTTTTCAGCAATTTGTGTTTTCAGTGACATGGTCAGGGTGAAATGAAATTCACTGAAATGAGATTCAGCAAAACAAAGTAGACCCAGATATATATATATATATATATATATATATATATATATATATATATATATATATATATATATATATATATAAAATGTGTGTGTGTGTCTTGTGCTAACGAGTTCATACAAAACAACTCATAAATAATGGTTCCCCTAGCTAGGGGGTTTCCTTTTTAAGGTGTACCTCATTAGCAGGTGATTAGCATTACTCGACCACAGAGTGGTTCAGAAGCAATCAAAGCATGTACAGCAAATTTGCAGTGTAATGAGACAATCCTCTGCAACTATTAAAGGGGATATAAAGTCTCACTGTAGAATCCATCCTCTTTCTCATAAGATGGGGTAGAAATGCTAAGGTAGCACAGGCAGGATGTGCAGTTATGCATGGGCTACAGGCTGCAGCTGATGTTACTGCTGCAGGCAATAAGCGTAGTGAGAGAGGCTGCAGAATGTGGAGGACAATGGCAGTTATGCGTAAAGGTGTGACCACTGGCAGCTCCGGTGTACAGCCAGAGCCTTAATGGGGGAACCCATCCCAGAGGATATTGAGGTATGTGTTTAAGGTAGTATGTTAGCCAAAGGTATCATTAACAGAGTAATAGGCAACATGTTTGTTGTGTCCTTGACCAACATAGTGGGTAGATATACCATTATGTCAACCATTTGGGCAACTGCCACACCATGTATTACTGTACATTATGGTAGTCATTTGGAATGTGTGTGCTGGCAGCCCTTGCTGCTAATAGGACCTCCATATGTGTACCTTAGTTGTGCAGCTGTGCTAATCTGTAATATCATTATGAAATTATTGTCTGCTGCACTCTGATATTAGTGGGCCTCCTTTGCATTCTAAGTTAAAATCCCCTGTGAATGCATATTAATGCATGACCTGACATTTTATGCACTTCATGGTGTTGCTATAGGGATGTGTCAACTGTGTTCCTATCCGCAGGCCTTTGACTGCCATCATTAAAAAGCAGACATTGCATTTGAAATGCTTTGGGTGGATAAATAGTAGATGATTTCGTCATTCATTGATAAATGAAGCATTTATCATTTATTCTTTATGTATTCATTTTATTATAGTTATGCATTATTTAATCATTTAAAATTGATAAATGCTACACACCACTGGATTTGAACCCAGGGCCATGTATGGGGAAAAATTACTGTTTGCAAAGTATTTAGCAGACTGAGCTACCGAGTCACTGTTGCAGCAGGTGTATTTGTCAAGCTATAAGTGCACACATACAGGCTGTGACATACCTCAAGTACATCCATTATTATGTGCATGGCTTTATAGGGATGTATTTCTCCACCAGAGTCCCAGTTGAACATGTATTTTCCCATTAATGTTTTAGCAGGTATATTTTAAATGTTGCTGATAGAAGTGCACATTAACCTGCTATTAGATACCTCACTTACATACATTACTCTGTCTGGCTTTCTAGTGGTGTAGTCCTGTACCAGACTGCAAGGTACACTGCCTGATTTTCCATTACTCTTTTCAGCAACTTTGTGCGATGCGGAGTCATGAGCAGCTCTGCTTAAACGCGCTTAATGATGGTAACTTGCAATTACTATGTTTTGCTTAAACCACCTGTTTTAATTAACTGGTGTGTGGTGTGGCAGGTTAATTAACTGATGTGCAGATGCAGTGGTCTTGGGTTCAACATAGGGCACAGGTGTACATTTTGTATGCAATTATTATCATTTCAAACACATATATAACTATAGCTCCATTTAGATGAGCTCAGCGATGTTGTGCAATGCACCGTGTTGTGCAAAAAATCTTTAAAGAAAAATGGGGAGATAGAGTGGTGAAATGGGGTGCAAGCAGAAGTAAAAACATACTGAAAGTCAGGTTAGGTATATGCAGGAAGGGTGTAAAAAAGAACCATAGCTATCCATTTCTTGTACAGCAACAACTGTGCACTTTGATAGAATTTGTAAATGAATTTGGACTGCCACTCCCAGAGGGACAGTGGTGAGGGCAACATAAATGTGTTGTCAAGCTAATTGTACCAAATTACATGTTTCCAGTGGACACGTGTGTGAAATGGAAGGCTATGTATGGGACAATATTTGTTTTGTGGGACAGGTGCCCTTTTTTTTAATTTTTTTTTTTTTAACGTGAGAGTGGAATGTTGGGGAAGGGAGGTAGGTTGGGAAGGGCGAGGTAGCTTTTGCAGATAGACAAGACAGACAAGGCAGTTAACAGGGTGAACACCTTGGTTAGGGAGGGTGTTGTGGAATCCCAGTCTCAGGTGCATCCACAAGGTAGCAGTGTGAATCAAGTCCCCATCCATGGGACTGTCGGCACTGCTCTTTCACTGCCCCTGTGGTAGCATTGGTGGAGGCTGGTGTCTGGGGCAAGGCTTACCCACCAGGGTGGCAAACATGCCCTCCATCTGGCTCAGGCAACATCCAAAAGATCAAAAGAGCAATCTGCACACCATACCTGGCATTTTATCACAGCTGACAAAATCACCCCCTCCACTGCTGCTCCCAGAGGGGGGCCCAGCTCCAGCTCGTGGGGCAGAACTTCCCGACACTGCAGGTAGTGCAGGGGCAGCAGAGGGTCAACAACAGGTTGTGGCCCAGAAGTGCTGGGCCCTGGTGCCATGGCCGGAGGAGCCAAGGTAGGTGGATCACCTGGAACCGGCCTACCTTGTCATGCTGTAGTAAATTAGATATAAAGAAGTTAAGATTAGTAATAACCAAACCAACGTTAATATTAACATAATGAAACATAGTATTGATTAATCCAAATACATATTAAGGTATGTTATGTGGAACACAACAATAAGTAACATAACAGTAAGTATGTTAACAGCAAACCAGTATGAAATAACCCATAAGGCCAACATAACAGTTAGTTTAATGAATATATTAATATTAAATCATAATAATAGATGTTAATTAATTAAAGAACATAAGGGGTGGGGAGAGAGAAAAACAAACCATTAGTGATCTTGCAGATGATATTACCACACAGACTACTAATACATACTTCTACAGGTGTGCAGCGTCAGTTGAGTACAGTGACTCTGATTATTCTGTAGATAACGTTGCACATACATACATCTCACGCTGTTAGCACGGGACAGTATGGGCCAAGCACAAAGGGTTGGGAGGGTGGCTTAATGGTTAAGGTGTTTGCCTTACAGACACAAGTTGCAGGGTTTGAGTCTCACAAGGGATAATTGACTAGACTTAAAATGGCTCGCAAGGGCAGTTAGCTTACTACTATGAACTATGAAAGACTAACAGATGCAGGTACACAACTACAAGAAACTGTTTCACATACTGTGCTCATACATTACTACCAAGGTGTTCTGTAAACGGATTTGCAAATACATTGCATTCCAGCTAATTATTTATCTGCTAATCAGGGACCAGATAGACTGGGCAATTGTCATTACAGTACGAAAAAATTGTAACATTTGAGAGGTATGTTCATGTATATTAATTAGACTAGACAGCCACTCATATCTTAGTTGGCTGGCATGGGAATAGAAACCAAAAGATGTGACTCCAGGGGACATGTACATTTAATGCAACAATTAACTGCAGTCAGATTAGAACACACATGCAATAAATACAGCCCTAATGCAATTATTTGAACACATTACTTATCAAAGCACAATCCTTCTTTGCACTTTATTGTTATTGTTCCTTAGAATCTGTGAATTATACACGTGATATCTGCCCAGAACGTGGGCTACTTTATCCATATATGTTTTTCCTGGAGTGGGGGGAATGGAGAAAGTTATTTGACTCAAAGTGGCCTGAAGACAGCCCTGAACCATACTGTGGGTTGTGCAATACATTTATCAGGCAATTACTTCTGCATTCTTTACTAATTTTATTTGTACAGTTGGCTGGATACACATTAGAACACCCATGCAGTGAATACAGTATTGACCTGCTGCAGTTATTTGCACACATTACTTATCAAACCACAATCCTGCTTTAAACGTTATTGTTTATTGTTATTGGTTGGTACTGTTTACTGCACTACAGCTATCATAAATTATCCGTACTTACCACACTCACAGCACATCCTGGCCAGGTGCCCTGCAGAAGACTAAACTTTGCAAGCCCATTCAGCTGCAGCTGTTGGAAGAGAAGCAAACCATTATGCATACCAGTTTTGCATGGATTCAGCTTGTATATTAGTAAAGTAGTAGCAAGCATACTTGCATATCTGTGGGGCATGCCCAGCCCTAGCCTCTTGGACCCAGGTCCAAGGTTCCCCTCTTCCTTCACTTCAGGTCATCATAGTGGTGACAATATTACTCACCAGTGCGGGGGATACCAATAGCACTGGTAAGATCCAAGGCAAACTGATCCCAGGCTTCAGCTTTACATTCTGAGCTCTGGTAATCGCCCTTCCACAGCTGGGGTTCATAGTTTTCGACCGGGAGTCCAAAAAACACTCTGGACTCCTGCACACCCCACCTCTGTGGCTGAAAGTGTTCTCCCTCACCAACACCGCCTGGCATATCAACAGTTTACAATGGACTCCAATGAATGCTGTGAATTCCCACCTATTGACCTTAATAAAGGCTGCTTTCCTGCTCTTGCACAGCCTAGTGTAGCATTCGAAAAAGTGCTGTCTTGCTTAGCATCACACAAACCAGCTTAGCAGGCACAGCTGAGCATCATGTAGACTCGCACAACCATGTTTCAGAGCATCTTAGCAATGCGCAAACAGGAATAGCCATTGCCCATGTTTAAGCAGTGCTTAACATCGCCTAGCTTTTCCAAAAGTAACAATTTTATTTTTGAATTAAACTGCCCTTTAGGTCACCTCACACATTTTCACAGCAATAAATGTGAAAAGGTATGACTACTCAGGACTCAAACCCAGGACCTACTACACTTTAGGCCATGACTCCACCTATTTAGCTACTTGGATAGTGAGAAAACCAGTACAGCTTCACATATACTACTAAGCTACCTGTTAGCGTTGCTAAACACCACTCCACGCCACGCAAATGGCCATTAAAAAAAAAATATTGATAAAAATAATTAATTACATCCAGTTTCTCTTTTTAGATATCTGGCAGCTGCCAGCTGTGTATGTGTAACCACAGCTCAGCACTGCTGCTGTCTGCACTGTGCAAACAGGCATGAAAAAAAAAATTATTAAAATTCACTCAGATTTCTACACTAGCAGAGTAGATTACAAGGATTCTTATCTTGTGCATAAGATCTGTCCAGGAATTTCCCGGACAATGCACAACTACAGGACAGCCTATACACTACTGCTTACATGGATTCAATATTTATGTTACTGTGATCTCCCTCAGCAGTGTGCCATGATTAATATGCATGGCACACTGCCGAGGGGGAACCATGGCCATGTACATCAGTACATTCAGTGTAGGCTCTACATGGAGCCTGCACGGATTTTATTGAATCCTGGGGATATTGTTTTAATCTGTCTAAAACTGACACCTCAGTGTGCTCAGATACAAAAAAATAAAATAGGAAAAGTTTTTATACGCATTGAAAATAGTATACTTTTTGATGTGAATATCAATCAGAAAGATATACCCGAGTTAGCTTCTGGCTGTGTGTAGCGATTCTGTTTTTCATTACTCCATAAGCCTTCATTCGTTTGACATCCATGAATAAGGTATCATAAAATTAGCTACAGTTTAAATAAAAGATTGGTGACAAGCTATTCATTTATTTTCTTATGTTCCGTATATAGTGGCACCTTACTAGGCATTACCAAATGAAAATCATTCATTTTCACCAGTCTTTACATATTTTGTACTTGCTAAAATATTTGAATGTTATTGAGTATATGACTCCATTTTTGCTAAACGGATTGTTACACGAGTAAACAAAGGAGAGTAAGTAAAATGAATAGTCTGTGAACAATTTTCATATATATGACCCTCCATATAAAGTATAGTTTACTGTGTGTATGCATGATTGATTGCCACAAGAGGAAATGTAAAATTACAGATTCTTTTCTTTTTGATTTACTTCTCTACTGTCATGTATATTAAAGTAAATGGATTCCAATAACGTGTTCAAATCTAGATGGAAAACTGTCAAATGTGATGAGAGGCATTTCCACCATCTTACTTCACAGAATATATCAACAGGAGAGGCAGTTTTGTTGACTAGCATGCAGATCCAGTTCGCGGTCATCAGAAACTTTATGAATTGCTCCATAAAAATAGACATGTCACATTTCCTTTCCAAGGTCAACATATATTGGTGTACTTTGTCTCTTCTCAAAATGCTGCTTTTATTAAAGAAACTGCAGCTAGAAACTGAAAAAAAGGTCCTTGAAATGGGGTGATGGAAGACATTGATCATCTATTGATGGTGACAAATGGCACAAAAGGTAGATAATCTGTTTTTATCAGTTAGCAGAGCAGTGAGTCATGAAATATATTCATAATAAAAGCATATGCTGTATTAATTTTAACACTAATTATTTCTTCTGTTTTTAAACAGGAGATCAAGTCATTTAAACAGAGGTAAGTGCAGAAGCATTGCTATCTGCTTTTTTCATGCATTTATATATTTTGGATTATTTTGGCATGATCTGTAATACCTCTGCTGTGACTTTTGTGATGGAATAATTCCACAGACTCACAAAATGCAAGATTGAAAGTGAAAGACCAAGAATTGTCGCTTGCGACCTGAGCCTAGGCGAGTACAGTGGCCCATTGCAGTATGGTGCTTGGAAAGAAATGAAGCCCACCCTTAATCCAGGTAAGAAAAAATAGCCTGATTGAATTCAGCCACTATACTATAGTGTTAAAGTAAAAATATTTATTCTTTCAACTGTAGTTACCTCTAGTACATTTTTCACACTGAGAATATTTTGGAAAGAATGTAATAATGTTATACTACATGTGCCCTGTTTTCCATTCTGTTTACACTGCTGGGCATAATGAGAAAAATCTAACATCCTTAATTTCTATCTCTACAGTTGTGGCTTACTAAAAAAAAAAAAAAAAAAAAAAAAACATTATGCCTTTCATTTCACTTTCTGTAGTTTTGAATTCTGATTGCAAGCTCCTTACTAGGACATTCACAAGTAGCTTCAGATATTTTCCAGTTAAAGTATGCCACTATATCTTGTTAGCAGCCAATTAGTTATTTTAACCATCAGTTGTGTCCCCAAGGAGTAATTCCTCTCAGACTGATTATCTAGCATGATGTTTTGAACCAGGATCTTGAATGAACATATCTAGATGAAGTGTAAAAAAATGAGTTTTTGAGGGATCAATGAAAAAGCAAAATTGTTTCAAATTATTTTTTTTCTTTTATCACGTTTATATGTTTCAGAAGTTTATTGATTTTTTTAATGTTGCTTTGGTTGTTTTCTAAATGCATATAATCAAAATATGACTGTTTCCCATTTGTGGAATCTGCATACAGTAGACTATGAATGGAATGGAATGTAGTGGACTAAAATCATAGTGAGCAGGAAGATGGTCGTGCCTCCTGGAGACCCACATTTCAATCTGAATGGCTAAATATTTTGAAGAATATTTTATTAACTAGCAGATTATCTCTCCTTTGCAGACAGTTCTTCATTGCTATCTTCATTTGTATTTCTCCCTCACTTTTTAAAAAATCTGCTGCCTGGGATAGATTCAATCTGCTACCTTGAGTGGTACAGCAGAAAGCCTTCAGTACTCAAGGGGCAATCAGTTTTGATTATATTAGATGGATTTCCATGAGAACAGTGCAGGAAGAGAGGTTCTCAGAATACTTTTCTTTTAGTGCTCATACCAGTAAACATCTCTTTTAGATGTCCCTTTTCCTTTAGAACTGGGATCTCTCCATTCTTCATTTCTTTACCTCCCCACTCCCTTTAAGCAAAGAGAAGCATGCTTGGTTATCTTTGGAAGATTTCCCAAATACATCATAAACTGGTTGGATATTGAGTGGGGATTGCAAAACAAAACAAGTGCAGTCACACTCTCCTTCAGCCCACTCCAAAGGTAGCACAGTTCTTCTTTTCACCACCATTAAACTATATAATATGAAGTTCCATAGGGATCAAATTGTTTAATGTTAGATTCATTAAAAGTCTGCCAAAATATGCAAAAACCTTTTTGTATTGTCTTTGTCAATCATTTGCAAACTGCTTTTGTGATAGTCTTTTGTCATGACATCTCCAGTTAGAATAATGCTTAGTTTCCACTGCCAGGATGAACAAAAAAGGCAATAGTGGGCAACCTTGTCTTTCCCGTCTCTGTAACTGGAAGGTAGCCTTGTCTATTTCCTCTTTACAACTGGAAGGTAGTGATAACTTGCTTTTTTTTAATTTCTCCAAATCTTTTGGGTTTCTAATACCATGACAAGAATGGACCCCATTCCTAAATCAAAGTTTGATTAAAGTTCATGAAATTAGTATTGTTTCAATCCTTGATGTCAGCCAAAAGTGCTCTTCACAGCACTCCTCCTGCAATTTGTATGGGGTTACATGGATTAGTAACATGTCTAAATACGATTGTAGATTCTTTTTTACAAGACCCATTGCTCCTACTACTGTTGGAACTGTCTGCATATCTTTCTTCCACATTGCTCTAATTTCTGCCTGGAGATCCTGATATTGTATGACTTTGTGTGTCTCTGTACACAGCACGCTGTAGTCACTGGGTGTGGTGATTTCAATGATCAGTGCTACTTTTGTCTTCTTTTCATGGACCATTGTATCTGGTTTTCTAGCATCTATCTTTTGAACTGTTGGTAATGGTTGTTCCCATGTGATATAAACTTCATCATTTTCTATGATGCTTTGTGGCTCATGTTTCCAGTGTTTTTCAGCCACTTCAATATGATAATGTTTGCACAATTCCCAGTGTAACAGTCTTGCCACATTATTATGCCTTTTAGTATACAGTCCTTCTGCCATTAGTATGTTACAACTAGCAATGAGGTGTACGACTGTTTCCAGTTTGGTTTTACAAAACCTAAATTTGTCTGTTTCTCCCACATGTTCAATAGACTTTGTAAACCAGCGTGTACATAGCCCACTATCTTGGGAGACTAATATTAACCTTTCATCTCTTGGTTTGAATTCGCCTCTCCTTAACCATTCATGCATTTGTTCCTGATCAACATGAGGTTCTTCCAAAGGTTTTCTATACTTGCAACTATATTAATGCATTTTCCACATTTCTTACCTTCTCATCTGGTCCTTCACCTTGTATTCTTACTTTTATTTTTTTGGCACATTAAGTTGCTGCCTGACTTTTATCTACTTCTGGTTTGATTTCCATTCCTGCTTGATGCCAATATGCTTCTGATAGATTAAGCAGAGAAGTCAGCTTAGATTTATTCTCCACATGTTTCAAAACTTTCACTATGTTTGGGTATTGTGAGGTCAGCAGATGTGTGGACTCCCACTTTTGCAGATCTATACATGTAATCAGTTTCAAGGAGGCCCATCCCTCCTTCAGTGCGGAGAATATATAATCTTGGTATACACTGATTTTTATAAATCATTTGGTGAGCATGAAGCATACTTCTTGTTTTCCTGTCTAATCTATCCAAAATGTTTTGGGGCCAGTCAGTCACTCCAAAACAAAAAGATAGGACAGGAAGAGCAAAATGGTTTATAGTTTGGATTTTGTTCCTAGAGGTCAACACTGTTTTCAGGATTAATTTAAGTCTTCTAAAGTATTCCTTAATAAGTTTTATTCACATTTGTTCATGTTTTATTGTTGATCCTTCATCAATTCCCAAATATTTATATACTCCCCCTTGCTCAAGTTCCTTTATATCACATTCTTGTCCCAAACTGATGTTTTCCGGGTGCTGCAGTTTTCCTGCTTTAAAGGTTGCTTTTGCACGTTTATCAAGACCAAATGACATTCTTATATCCTCTGAAAAAGGTTTAACAACTTGCAGTTGTGCTTTCAGTTCCTTATCTGATGAGCTTATACAGTTTTAAATCATCGACAAAGAGAAGATGAAAAGCCTTTACATTTTATTGTTTTCTAGAAGCCAAATTATAGTCATGGCCTAAGCTGTTAAATAAACAGCTTAATGGGTTAAGGGCAAGACAGAATAGCAGCAGTGACAGAGAGTCACCCTGGAATATCCCCTTTTGAATTTTTATCCCTGGGATAATAATTTGTCCTTTATCATGGCTTAATTGTAAAGTGGTCTGCCACTGTTTCATGGTCATTCTAATGCAGTTGATCAGTGTAGTGTGTATCTTATACATTTTTAAACACTCTTTTATCCATGAATGTGGGATACTATCAAATGCTCTTTTGTAGTCAATCCATGCCATACTTAGTTCTCCACTATGACTTTATTTAACAACAAATGATCCCTTGCTCCATATAACTTTCTTTTATTTCCCTTTTGTTCTACTGCCATAATTGAGTTTTCTTCTAAATGACTATAAACTCTGTCAGCATCAATTCTCGTGTATAGTTTATACATCATCAGAAGGCAAGTTATTAGTCTATAATGTTTAGGGTAGCATGCTGGTTCACTCTTAAGTAGGAGCATTGCTTTTCCTGTTAGGCAGGTTGGTGTCTATTCAGCGTGTGCATAGAAATAGTTCCTATTCATGGCTAAATCTTCCTTCAACAATGTTAACACTTTTAACCAGAAGTTAGGTACTGCATCTGGGCCTGGGGTTTTCCAGTTAGAGGCTTTTCTTAACTTTATTTCAATCTTTCTAGCTATTACTTCATCCCATTTCATATCCTGTACCTTTAACCTTCTTATTCTTTCTTTTACTTCTTCTATCCATTTAGCATCTTTGTTATGTTCCACAGGCTTTCATACATAATTCTTCAAAATGTATGTATTTCTTCTTTTTTTGGTGGTCTTTCAATTCCTTTTACCTTGCTTCCCAATTCTCTATAAAACCTTTTTGGATCACCAATAAATTGCTTTTCACTGTTTCACAGTTTTTCCATCTGTTTATTTGCGATCATGCATGATATTCCTTGGTCTGTTCTAATACTGTGCATCTATCTTTCTTAGTATTTTTGTTGATCTGTTCTATCTTTTATAGTCTTCTAAAAGTGACACTTCTTGCCTTAATTGCTTTAAAGTTTTCTCTATTTGATACTTCCATGATATTCTATTTATCTCCTTCCTTTCCCTCACTACCCTGTGTTCTTGTGGTAGAACTTTATCAGTTATTAATTTAGCTGCACAGTAATATATCCTGTTTACTTCTGTTATATCACATGGATCTCTATGGGCAGTCCTAATTACTGTGCTCATTTGTTTTATCAGACTTCTGACTTTTTGGGTTTTATTGACCTTCTGCAGTCTTTCTTTCATTGATCTTAATATATCTATGTCAATTAAATCAAGCAACTCTTCTCTTAGCTCATTTTCTGCCAAACTGAGGGCACATCCCTTGTTTTCCACTTCTTGTGGGCATTCTATAGAAAGTTCTATAGCATCTTCCAGTTACACAGTCTCTTCAATTTCATCTTGTGCCATCCGTTGCTCTGTCATATGGGAACTCACTGGCCTATCACTCCTCAACATTGACTGCATCAGAGTTTTCACAGTTTCCTGTTCCTTCCCTTGCTGTCTAGCTTCAAGTGAATGTTTATACTGGTTTCCTGTGGAAGGCTCCAAAATATCTTCATATGGCACCTGACCAATTGTTTCCTGTTCGACTGGTTTCCCCTTACTTTGAATATCCATTGCTCCATCCTGTTGTGGTGCTTTCTGAATTAGATTTTCTACACTGAATCCTTCACTTCGCAGGTACTCCATAACTTCAGTTTCTATTTCTTTAACTTCTCCATTACTAATCTCCTTTTCTACATTTCCTCTCCTTATTTTTTGTATCGTAGAGTTTTCCATGTCTGGATTCCTTTGCCTATATTTCTCTTCCAATATCTTTGGTGTTGCTCTTTTTGTATTAGTTAGTTTTGCTTTCTCCTTTGCATAAATATTACACCATATTAAATCTATTTTTCTCTCCCATGTCCATATTTCTTCTTCGCATGTCTCCTGATCTTCCTGTTTCTCCTTACTTTGGGGACTTGTTCTATCGTGCTGTGATGTAACCTGTGTTAGACCTTCTTCACCAAATCCTTCACTTCACAGGCACGCCATAACTTTAACTTCTATTTTTTTAACTTCTACTTTACTAATCTTTTTTTTTACATTCCCTCTTTGTGATATTATTTTTTTATTATTAAATTGTCCATATCCAGATGCATTTGCCTGTATTTCTCTTCAAATATTGTTGGGGCTGCCTTCTTTATATTGATTAATTTGGCTTTCTCCTTTGCATAAATATTGTACTGATTTGAATCTCTCTGTCTCTTTTCCATGTCCATATTTCTTTTTCATACTTTTCAAATATCTCTAGGTTTTATTGTTTATATTTTTGCACTTCCTTTTCCAAACAGATCAAAGTTTCTTGATCATATACTGTTTTTCACAAATCTGTTGTATTAATGAACACAAATTTTCATTTGAAGCTTTTGACAGCTTTTTCTGTGGATGACTGCCAGCCTGTCGAAGACTCGGATTGCATTTACCATGCCTGTTTGCAATTGAAATAGCAGCAGCACAGCAGTGAATGGAGCTCTTTACATTACAATTTAATGTTGCTTAAGTTTTGTCAACTACTTCTGCAGTGCAGAGTCTGTCTGGTTATCGTTTTATTTATTTATGTATTTTTTTTTAAGAAACATCTTTGTCAATGTCACACATGATAATTTAATCATCTTACATTTATATAAATGAAAATAAATCATAGCAGCACAATCTCAGTTGCAAACATTACAAACATTATACAGTACCTTACAAAACTGTGCCAACACAACTGTAGCTGCGAACATGATGCATCACTTCTAATATAGCCAGTCATTGTTAGCCAACCATTACATAAGTCAGTCAGATCCTGCCTTCTTTTAAACATTGTTCCTCCTTTGCATGTAGTGGTCCCACACTTCCCATTTTTTTCCTGTGTAATTTACTCCTGTCATTTTCTAAAGATTCCAGTTCCAGTTGTTTTCTCTCTTTTACTATCTTTGTTACTTCTAGTAAAGTTGGTTTAGACTTTGATTTCCATGTTCCACTTTTTTGACAGCCATCATAATTAGATTCAGCAAGACCTTATTATGGCTAGGCAATTCCAACTGTTTCATAGCTCAAACAATCATTTCCCTAGTCACTCCAGTTTGCTTACCCATCACCTGCAACGCATCAGTCTGCAGGGAATCTTTATAGTCAGCCAATTCATCACACTCCCAGAAAATATGCTCCCAGTTACATCTTTCTTCCCTATTACATCTCCAACATTTGATGTCTACCTGAGGAAATATTCTTTGGAGCCTGCTTGGGGTATAAAAATATATATGTAAACACTTTCAGGCAAAGATCCTAAATCTTCTAGATTTTGTTGCATATTTGGGAAGCAAACATATATTCCCATTGTTTCTTTCTGAATTGCTTTCTAATCTCTCTTCCCATTTCTTCTTAACCTCTTCTGATTGAGTCTTATAGTTATCATGCAGTAATTTATATGCTCTACTAATTATTCCTTTCATAACAGCAACTTCTGTTCTAGATTCTACTAAGTATTCTACCAGTGCTGGTCTTTCATTTAGGATCCCCCTTTTCTTTCCATTTGCCTGTACTCTGATATCAATCCTTGATATGGAAGGCAATCTCTAACATGCCGTCCAAATATGTTCTTGGCATCTCCACATTCTTTTACCTTTCCCTCTGTAGTTATTTGCTCCCAATGCCTTGGTTCCTTTGCCAGGTTTCTCCATTATATTCCCGCCCCTTACTGCCTACTGTCTGTATCCCTAATTGCAGTCACCCCTACTGGCAGAGCCTCCTTTCTCCATTCCCATGTTGGCTTAGTTCTTAGAATACCTTCTGCTACTTTATGAATATAATATTCTGCATGATTATTGTTGTTCTCCTTAAAGGTTTGCATCCAGAATCCCAGTCTCTCCTAGTCTCTCCCTGTTTTTTCATCATCTCTTTCCATTTTGAGTTATAGTTTTCTGCTTGTGCTATATAAAGGAGCCTTAACTGTGTTGCTCTGAATACCCCTTCAAGTCGGGTAATCCCAATCTGCCCTATTCTATTGGAAGAATAAGCTTATCCCACTTGACTCTTACCATCTTCCTCTCCCAGATAAAATCCTTCGGCTCTTAATTACTATCCAAACTTTTTCTCTGGTGGATCAAAATATGCCTGACCTGTGTACAAGACTAAAGGGACTAAAAACATTTTAACTGCTTGTATCTTACTATCAATATTAATATAACACAGCTCCCATTTTATCTTTTGTTTGATCTTTTCCAACATATTCTTAGTTGCCACATCAGTATAATTTTTAATCCATACTCCTAAATACTTCATTTTGTCATGTCCCCATAAGTATGGATATTGCTGAACCAATTCATATGTGAGTACATAATTTACCGCTATTGCTTTTATTTTGTATCCTGAAAAGGTTTGAAACTGTCTCAGTATGTTCCACAACACTGTAATGTTCATTTCTGGTTTAGTCAGGTATAAAATAATGTCATCTGCAAATAAAGCTAGCTTCTTTTGACTACCATACCAATTATATCCTTGAATTTCTGATTCCCTTATTTTCTTTTCCAATGGTTCTAAATATAATACAAACAGCAAAGAGGAGAGAGGACACCCCTGCCTAGTTTCTCTGCTCAAGCAGAAAATGTCTGGTTACAGTTTTATTATTATTTTTCCTGGTATATCATTTTATGTTCCTGGTTTCAGTTTTAGATTTTTTTTTGTTTTATGTGAGAGAGTAGCACAGTCTAATACTGTGGTTTGCTTAGTTTGGCCTTGTGTGTGGAGCACACCATTATCTATTTTCAATATCTTCAGATTTGGAACCATGACTTCTTCGTCTGGGAACGACTATGATCTGATCATTCCAGAGCTAGTATTAATAAAATGATAAAAGAAACCCTTTCAAATGTGAGAGCAACAAATGATGCCCAGGAGCAGGTAGTGAACTGTTGCACAGAATTTATTCATCTAATACGAATATTGCCTGAGGCCAAAGAAATTTTTAATAAGTCAGAAAAGAAAACTTTCTCTAAGTACCGACAGGGTAGGATTTTTATTTGTTTTGTTTTTACATTATGTTGTCTGCATACGTCTCTTGCTGTGAAAAAAAGCATGATGGATTTTGTGGAGAACTGAAGTAGTAAGGGACTGATGTGTCTTCTACAGTTATGTATAAGGGAATTTGCTGCACTGTTTGTGATGGAATTCAAAGAAATGAATACCCACTTTTTCTGCAATTAAGATCATAAAGCTGAATGTTGTGGTATGGAAGCAAGGTAGTATTTATTGAGGTTACAGAGCTGTGCTTTATTGTTGAATGTGTTTCTTAGTCTTTGTCATTCTCTCTTATAAGGTAACTTGGACAAGTGAGAATAATTTAATTGTGCTGAATTTCACCTTAATTGCACCTATTTAAACTGGCGCATTACATTAGTGAGTATATACTTTCTACTGGTTGTATGTAGGCAGATCTTGAAACTGGAGATTTGTGGTTAACTGATAATATTGCATATTCTTTTTGAGGTTGTAGATATTTATGTTTAGAGCAGTGTGTTCTGTTTTAGCTCAGTAATGACATGCTTTGGCAGTATCCATAATAACCAATAGTTTACCTTGGTTTCTTTCATTTATAATTAGAACGACTTTTTGTGGTATAAGCTTTATTTTTTAGAAGTCATGTTTATGGTAATACAGAACTAAACCATTAAAAGGAAGTAGGATAATTAAAACACAATGCAATTCATACTAAAATACTTAAAAGCTGTGTACAGCTGTTTATGCAGTTTAATTGTTGAAGAAATCCCGAATTATTGAGAGAGCAATGATTTTTTAGATGTGAAAGTCTTTTGGGCCCCTATACAGATTGATGTATTTTACAGGATGGTATGTGGACATACTTTACCCTACAGGATGTGCAGTAGTAAGCACCACCCATAGCTTTGCCTACCTACAGTAACACGCACATTTAATTAACTAGTTTATTAATAGAGTGATCCGAGGGTAAGTCGTATGTTATTGTCACTGATTAAAAGTCCACCCTCTTTTACAGTTTAACCATAGCTCTCAACAGTCCAGATTTTTGCAGAATGTCTAGATTTTTTTCCCTCATATTTTTGGTCTGTTCCTCACAAAATTTGTGGTTTTCTGGAAAATCACTGATGATTATTGACTCTCATTCTCTTATTCTGTCAACACCTCATGTTAGTAGCACTATTATTTTAAAAGCATCTCTGTCTCTCCCTGACCCTGATTATTTCTGGATGTGTCACTGATTTATTTGAGATTTCCCCTGATTTTAGTTGAAGGCAATGCAACCATACCTTGCATCCAAAATGTGTGCATCAGTCCTCTTGGTACACTTTTGTAATGTCTCATATTTTAGCTTCTGAACTCTACAATCGTAAAAAAATAATAATTTTTTTCTGGTAACCATGTTGCAGGTATTAATATTTCTGAGATGTTATGTACAAAGCCCACAAGAAGACTGTTGTTCAATTTGCATTTGAATGTTGATATCCCACAATTCCATTGGAGTGTTTGGGGCTACGTAATTACACATGCAAATTTTATGTTAACCAGTGTACAGATTTGTGGCCACTTGTACCTACTTTTCATGGCCTTTGTCCAGATTTTCAATGACTCCAGGTTGAGAGGTATGACTCTGAGCAGGACTTTCAGCAAAGGATAGAGTAACAGAATGCAAAACTGAAGACACATGAGATAAAACTGAGGACAGATATTGAATTGGTCATTGTCTGTACTCGTGATAATGTTTGCGCTTGTATCATGTTGCTTTGGTCTGGAACTCCTTATCTGAGGCCTTATGGGTTGCATAGTGGTGCAGCAGTTAACATTGTTGCCTCACAGCAAGAGTTCCTCCAGTTCGATTCTTGGCTGGGGTGCCTTCTGTGTGGAGTCTGCATGTCCTCCCTGCGTATGCTTGGGTTTCTTCCAGGTGCTCCAGTTTCCTCCCATATTCCAAAGACCTGGAGTGTTTCTCCATGGGCCTGCACTGAAAATAGGCTGTGCCCTAGTCAAACCTTCCCGGTCAACAAATGTTAAATAAATAAATAAATCTGTAGCCATCAGGTCAATACCCTCCCTCCCATCCTTCAAAACTATTCTGAAACACTTCCTAGCCAAAACCTGGATCTGTTCTTGCTTAACACCAGGATAAACTGTATCGTCTGTATGAACAAATACCTGTTCATGGGTGTATATTAGTTTGTAGAAGTCTAATTACAGTGAATGGCTGTTCATTGAACTAAAATCACCGAACAGCCATTCATCAAACATTCACGTTAGTGAACGTTTTTCCCAGGGAAGGAAATGATTTGGCCAACATACGGAAATTTGCCCCTTTTCCCCACTGTAGTGTGATCTCGGAGTTGGTATGTATAAGTAGGGGGTGTGGAGGGTGCAGCCTTCCCATATTGGGGTGGGAGGCTTAACCTCCCACTCTGGTGGGTTTGATGTAGTGTCATGTGTGGCAGTTGGTCTGTTGGCCAAGTCATTTCCTTCCCTGGGAAAAATGCTTACTGATATGAAAGTTCGATGAACTGCCGTTTGGTGATTTTGGTTTGATGAACAGCTGTTCACTGTAATTAGACTTCAGTGAACTGATCGAGAGACCCCCTATTCATAGCTTACATCTCCTTACTCTCCCTTCTTAACTCACTTCCTTAGTTGCATCAATTTTGTTCCTGGATTTCTCTAAATGTATCATAACCACTGATCCCGGAAACTATCGACCTATTAGCCTGACGAGCCTGTTCTGCAAGGCCATGGAACGTATCATCATGCAACTCATAAACAAACACATTGGTAACCTCCAAACTCTGGATCCCACCCAGTTCGGGTTTGTGAAAGGCAGATCAGGCCTCCTGAACCTGATTGACTTCTTTGAGGCAGTCACCAAAGCCATGGATGAGGGTAAGGTGGTTCACAGCCTATCTTGACCTCACCAAGGCTTTTGACACCATCCCCCATTCTGGAATTATAACTAAACTCACTAAACTAGGTATAAATTCCTACGTCACAAGATAGGTTGCTAACTGGCTCACTGACAGAACCCACACTGTACAAGTTGCAGACTCCAAATCTGACATCAAAGCAGTGACAAGTGGAGTACCACAGTGTTCCATCCTTGGACCTCTCCTGTTTGGTATCTACTTCTCTGAAGTACAGGCTAACACAGAAGGCCTCTGGCTAACAAAGTTCGCAGATGACTGCAAACTAAGAGCCATAGTCAAGTCCCCAAATGATGTGGACATCCTACAGAAGGGCCTCACTGAGACAGATGCCTGGTGTCAGAGCCATGGCCTCAAGTTCAATGCCAAAACGTGCAGTGTCATCCCCTTTGGTAAAAACTCTGTACCCATGAACTACCACATAGGCAGCAGTCTACTTAACACCGAATGTGTGATGAGACCTTGGGACCCAGGTGGACAGTAGTCTCTCCTTTGATAGTCACATCGCCACAGTAGTCAGGAAGTCCTTCTACGTGGCACACCTCATCATAAAAGGGTTCTCATCCAGGAAAAAAGAGGTCATTGTTCCCCTCTACTTGTCACTCATTAGACCCATTATAGAGCACAACGCCCCTTTTGGAATGTACCTCATAAGACACCTGCAGCAGCTGGAAAGGCCACAGAAGTACTTCACAAAGAGGATTACTGGCCTCAAACAAATGCCCTACACTGACCACCTCAAAAAACTCCAGCTTTACTCCATAGCATATCGCCTACTCCAAGGTGATCTCTGCCTAACATATAAAGCTATGTCAAACCCAGAGCTGTTGGACATGCTACACCTAAAGAAATCCCAATCCCTCCGTGCTACACACTCTAGGGACCTAAACCTTGTCACCACAATAAACAGGACATACTGGAGGGATAGATTCCTGTCCCAGAGACTTCCTATACTCTGGAACAAGCTACCCATCTATGTCAATCAAAGTTCTTCATTAGCACTCTTCAAGAAAAATCTTGATGAGTGGATGGGAAATAGGAAATACACCCCGGGGATCACTTCTGTGTCTCTGCTGGACAGTGGCACAGGAAAATAACTTTCTTGGGTGGTGTAAGCTATGGAACCTTGCTGGCTAGGCTTATGTAGGCCCTTGGTCCGATAGCCCAGAACCTACCTATGAAGCCTGCTTTTTTCTTAATTCTGTTGCAATTCCTGTTTGTATTATACTAACTTACCTTTAATTTATGTATAAACTAACTAACATTTCTCCAGCTATTAAATCGTCATATTACTTGTATCAATGTTTTATATTATGTTTAAACTGGTATAATTATTTAAACTGCAGTTGTTTTTGTATGATTTTTAAAGAATGTAAAATTATTTTTCTTAAAATGTTTTGTAATACTCAGGAGCTTTTCTCCCTGGGCTCCTACTAATAAGATGCTTCTAGTAATTAAATGCCAATAAATAAATAAGACAGTTGTAAAGGCAGCAAATGGGAGAAATTAAAAGAAGCTGACAGATGAGGTTGAAGGGAAACTATTGGAACAGGTTAACAGCTTCAAGTATCTGGGAGGGGTGGTTGAGGAGGAGGGAAGTCTGAATCTAGAATGAGAGGGGCTGCAGTGAACTGGCATGGAGTGTGAGGAGTAGTGTGTGACAAAGGAATGCCAAAGAAGCTGAAAGGTAATGTGTACAAAACCATGGTGTAACCAGTACTACTTTAAGGTACAGCAACCTGGGCAGTAAAGGCAGACCAGATGAGGAAGTCAGAGGTGATGGAAATGAAATGCCTAGTACAGGTGATAGGATGCACACTGTGGAACAGACAAAGAAATAAGGGCATAAGAGCAGATGTCAAAATAGCTCCAGTTGTAGAAAATATCAAAGAAAACTGATTACAGTGGTTTGGGCACGTGCAGAAAAGTAGAGGAGATTCTTAGGATGTTATTTTGGACAGACAGGAAGAAGGCAAGAGAAAAAGAGGACATCCAGTAAAGAGGTGGATGGATTGCCTAGTACAGGTGATAGGATGCACACTGTGACAGTCAGGCATGAGTGTTGAAGAAGGTAGGAGCATGGCAATGAAGAGAGAGAGCTGGTAACAGTTTACACGACACCCCTACCCAATATAGAAAATGGGAAAAAGGAGGTGATGATAAATGATGACTGTAAAATGGGATTCTGGAAACCAGGCACCTGGGATATGTCTGTCTTTGATTGTGAAATATATCATCCAAAAACTGTAGAAATATTCCACAAGTTCTCATTTAAAGAACTTAAAGAGATCAAAAGAGATGCCATCCAGAATTGGTGCTCTACCTCCACCAAGGGAACCTATCATTTCCTTTGATAATACTTCTCCAAGTGTGAATGGACTATTAAGCACTGCTTTCTCCTTACAAGGTAATTACCTTCTGGAAGTCAGTAGTTGCAAAACATTCTTGATGTACTTTCCTGACCCCCTCCCCCCACACCACACCACAAAGCAGCATTCTATAAATGTGCATTATACCTTGTCATTTTTTTTATTTATACACACATGAGTGTATCATGTTTCCTTGTTTGCATCTTTCAGCACTATGATGGTTTGTTTTACCTCATTTTTTTGCTTACACTCTATTGGCCAGTGATTTTAGGGGCTTTTAGATATTTGTCCAAAAAAGTTCTAACTCATTCCCTTTTTGTCCTGATCTCATAATACTCCAGAATTGTATATTCCTGTATGCTTTTGAGTCAGTTTTGTTCCTATCATTTCTTCCCGCTACAAGCACCTTTCATTGTATTTTTAATATCTCCCATCTTGCTGATATTGAGCTTTGGTTATCCTCCCAAAAACTTCGAGTCCAGCTCTTTAAAAAAAAATATCCACGTGCAACTCTTTTATGCAATATGGAATCTAAGTGCCAAAAGTCCTTTCCCATTGGGTATTCTTTACTAGTCAATGCCATAATAACTAAACAGTGTCTTAAAAATTATTGTTTTAAAATGTACTTCTTCAACCATACTTTTACTTTTTACTCCCAAAACATTATCTGAATTTAAAATTTACTCCCAAACAGAGATTGAAGTTGTAACTAAGGTTGCCACCTATCTGTTTTTTCCCCCAACTATCCAGAAATCAAATTGATTCTCCAGTAGTCTGGAAAAAACTATACAAACTCATGTATTCTGTTTAAAAAAAGGAAGCAGACTATCAGAGTTTGTTAAATCGGCTGATTTACTATGCTTTTTTTCAGAAAAGCATAGTAAATCAGCTGAAAGCAGGCATCAGGCATGGGAAAAGAGGGTGTTCCCCGTCAGCTGATATCATAGTGACATCATAAAATGGGTGAAAGATGGATGGGGCAGTGGATGAGAATAGGCGGGGTTATGGGTTGTGTGAGGGGTGTGGTCTTACTCCCGTTTTAGCTACAATGAAAGGTGGCAACCCTAGTTGTAACAAACGCTAAGCTACTAAGTATCACCATAGATAACAAACTCGCATTTGAATAACACATACATAACACTATTAAAAAAAAAAAAAAAAAAAAACACACCAAACTTGAGACACTCTACAGACACAAAAACTTCATGGATCCTTCTACCAAAACAATGCTAGCCAATACCTACTTGATCCCCCCTCTAATATATAGAGCTCCTATTTTCACCAACCTGCACTTGTTCCTTAAATAAACTTCAGTCCTGCTACTACAAGATCAGCACAGGCTTATTATACCCCTCCCACCACTGCAAAGCTCTTACAGAGCTAAACTGGCTTGAATTCCAACAAAATCTTGCCTATCTGCAACTATCTATCGCACATAAAATAATATACAAACCAGATTCCTGTCCCACCTTAAAATCTATCCTGCACAGCTACAGTCCTACCAGAACTTTCTGTTTATTTCAAAAAATTCTAAAAAAAAACCTTCGGAACCCACACACCTGCCTATGCTCTAATTCTCTATTCTCCCTCTTAACCTTTCATAGTAGGGTTGCCACCTTTTCAAATGGCCAAAGTGGGACATTTTTGGTACAAACATCAGATTTTACAGGCCGACACATACCCACAGCCAGTACAAAGGATAAAACTTAACTTTTTTTGCCTAAATAAAAGCTTATTCTTGTAGCATTTTAGTTGCGTATTCTGTTTCTTATAACATTTAGGTATTTCAGATACAGAATAACTGTTTTATGCAACTATTACATAAAATATAGGAAATAAATTTGTCCTAAAATCTCAGGACATTTGCCATTTTTACAATTTTTTGTCGGGACACAACTGCCCAAAGAGGGAAAGTCCCTCGCAAAGTGGGACAGGTGGTAACTCTATTTCATAGTCATCTTTCTCCCAAACATTTATTCCATCATCTACCTATGCCCCTTTTCCTTTTTACTCATTCACCAACTATTTCCTACAAACTTCTTATCCCTTGCTAATCCCCACTTCCTCTTATTTTAAAACTCCCTCTTGTCCCCATTTCTCCTAATTCCTACTGTCTTATTCCTCAAGTCATCTGTCAAACATCCGATATCTTATCCTTACATTTTCCTCTAACTCTCCTCCTTATTACCATTATTAATGTCCTTCTCCAATTACTTAAAAACCTGGTACTTGTGTATTATCGCAACCACGCATTCTCGCCAGGCTGTTATTTGTGTATTCACAGCCACGCATTTTCACCAGCATGTTAGTTGTATTTTTCAGAAAGTTGTCATTGTTGTCTTGCACTTGATTTAACAGTAGTAAGTAGGATTGTCTGACAGATATTATCTCTACAACAATATGTATTTAAATGACATTGGACTCGATGTTATTTTGCAAGGGATTTGATCAGTCTAAGTTGGGAAACGTGTAAAAAGGTAGTTATTTTCTTTCATGCTCCAGCTGTCATGGTGCGGAAGGACAAGTAAGAGGCTGCAAAAAGGGGTGTACAGTTGCTGGTGCATTAAACAAGCTAGCCTTGAATTTTTGGGGCTTTTTTTTGGACTAGCATTACTGATGGGTAGAGATAGTCCCATGATTTACTGCAGATATCTTAATTATCTGACATAATATTTCAGTCCTAGCAGATAGAAAAAGCAATTTGCCTCACTATGTGAAAGTCATCTTATGATATGTATTGTAGATGGTTAAAGCGAAGGACAGCAGTTTGTAAAAAGTTAGCTCCGTTTTATTCTTCATCAAATTCTACAATAAAATGAATACTGATAATAACAGATACAGTTAACAAGGTAGTTCAATGTTCATTTTGGATATTACATTATCTCATAGTTTCTGCTTAATTTCCCTAATCATAACAAAAGTCTAACACCAAATATAATGTATATGAAAATATTCATATCAAACTGCCTGCTCACTTTTTTCCCTTCTTTGGCACAAATGACAGTTTTTGTTTTGAGGATTATTCTGCCGTTAGGCAGTGTACATAATAACATCAACGGGCCGGCGAGAAAGCATGGTTGCCATAATATGTAAGTACCAAAAACCTTTATTATTTATTCTTAAATCTGCTTAGAATCTACCAGCAAATGTACTTTTTACATATGCATTTCATTTATATTTTATTAAATATATCATAACTCTTACTCTATGTGCTATTTCAGTACCTCCATTGTAACTTGTGTACAAATAATTGTAACAATTTTTGCAATTCTACATGTTTTCTTTTATATATGTCATATCTTTACTATTTTAAATGTTGTTATTAAACAATACTGGAGCATTTCTCCCCAGGCCTCTGCTGAAAATGGGTTTTTGACCCAGTTGGAATTTCCTGGTTACAAAATGTTAATAAATAAATACATTTAAGCAGGTGATATACTGTATGTATACTTTCTAGCATCAGTGGCCATCTATAGGAGGTGCTCCTTTTTCACATTCTTTTCTACATGACATTATACTTTACTTCCAGATAATGTTGATTAGTGAGGCTTTGTGACCCCCTTTTTTGAGGCATTTCATCTAGAGTTCATATAGACACTTGGGTGTTGTATTTAACCATCCTGATTTTTTACACATCATGATAGCAACACCACTACTTTCAGTGATGTTAGTTATATACTTGCATATGTACCTCTATACACATATTTATATTTATGTACATGCAGGAATATTTCCACACTTGTGTTTCAGCCTCCTTTTTTGCAAGGTTGACATAACATACTTATTTTAAGCATTTTAAGTATTTTCTAAATTTGTGTTTTGCATCTATCTGTCTATATACCAGTACTGTATATAATATGCATAATATGTATAATGCATATAACGCTGTTTATTAGAAAGATGTTTGTATGTATTTAGTTCTTATGCATTTAGTTACAGGCCAGTTTTCTGCCTGAACTTATATACACCAGCATTGCTGTTTAATATTGCTCATCCACTATGCCTGATGTTGCTTTTAACTAAGATTTCCTAGTACTTTAGGGGCTGTGGAGTAATTTGTAGTGTTTTATGAGCTTTTTATGAGCTTTTTATGTTTCATGACACAATTTAATTGCTAGACAGTAAGCTCCTAAGTTTTTAAGGTGTTTTTAAGTGGTTTTTAGGTGGGTTTGGTACTAAAAATATGTATATATACTACTTTTTTAACATTGGATGAATACTATAGATGCAGTTGTATTCATTGTAAGGAGTGAACTGATTGATTAATTGTTTAATTGACCAATTGATTTTTTGGTAGGAGTAGCTACTTTAGCTAGGTACATAAATGAAGCTTGCTCCTTTGTGTATTAGATCTGAAGAAGCATGCAGTAGTGCATGCGAAAGCGCTCATCTTTTATGTTATTTTCTTTCTAATAAACAGTGAATCCTTCGTGGTGGTCTCTTTCCATTTTTATGCTATCTGATATACTGTATGTGTAAATAAAATGTATGACTAGCTACTCTGATAGCTGTGCCATATGTGAAGTCCTTCACCTCTAGGTTTTGTAACATTCTTCCCTATTAATGTCTCCCATCTCCTTGAAAGCATTAAAAGGAGTCGAAACCAGCCATTTATTTCTACATTTGGACTGTAGAAATTTCCAAGTAACAATTTATGGGTACAAGCTAATTAATACACACCACCTACCCCTTTTTATCAGCCTTAATGTCACTTGTCCCTCTCTAACATGAATGACAAACAGGCAGGGTAGTTTGTTTAGATGCTTTATTACATAGAAACACATCAGGATGGATAGCAGTACCATTAAATATAAACAAACAGATTAACAGACAGACCTTACAGACATACATGCTTACATCTCAACAGTGTACAAAAAAATGGCAGTCAGGCTTGCACATGCTCAGTATGTATACACTTATGCAAGCCCTCAGCTTCTTAAAGATGAGTACACACACATTGATCTACATCATCCCTCTTAAAAAGATTGCCCTTAATTGAGAATAGCATCAGAGCATTGCTATAGACATTAGAAACAAACCGTGCTCATGTCCACGTTGCCATGTATCTATAACATGATCTGGAGATGTGACCAGATCTGGTAACATAACAATCTGAACTAGATTTAGCAACAGGGAGAATCTTCAGTGAAGAACTCTTATCAGGAACTTCAGGATTCATCACAGGAATGGGAATATTCTCTTAAACTTCTTCTGAAACTGGAACACTGGACGACTCACTCCGAGATAAAGGGTCTTTCTCACAGGCTATGTGCTGTGGTATAGGCTGGGACACCAGCATCAAATGTTTCCGATTCCACCTAAACTCTACTCCTTTTGATTCCACAATGTACAATCTGTGCTCTGAGCAAATATTCTTCATGACTCCAATCTGATCATAACCTTTGGACGTTTTGCAGCCTTACCACTTCTCCTTCTGTAATGGATTGAGCGGTTTGCTGGCCTTAGGTTGGTTTCACTGACCTGTTGTTCTTGATACATGGAACCAACAATTGACTACTGATTGGTAATGTAGTTCTGGTTAGTCTTGAAAGAAATCTCTGGGCAGGTGAACCAAGATGTTTATCACAAGGAATACTTCTGAGATTCAAGAGATTCAGGAAAACATTACTATTGTCTCATTTTGACTTCTCTAGTAACTGTTTTGTACTTTGAACTGCATGTTCTGCCAAACCATTTGACTGCAGATACTCTGGGCTACTTGTGACATGAGTAAAATTCCAATCTTCAGAAAATCATAGGTTCATAGGTTGATACTAGGCTATCATCCCTAGGTCCTCTACAATCCTAGTCATATCAATTCCATGGCTGTTTCTTCCCCAGAATATTTACTTCCCTGGTCCCCTGTCAAGCAGGACGACTGACGTGATCCCTGGGGTGAATTTCCTATCTCCCATCCAATCGTCAAGACTCCTTTTGAAGAGGGCCAAAGAGCCACTCAGCTTGACATGTATGGGCAGTGTTTTCCAGAGTATGGGGATCAGGAACCTATCCCTCCAGCATGTTTTGTTCATTGTGATGACCAGGTTTAGATCCCTGGAGCGTGTAGCTCTGAGGGATTGGGATTTTTTTGAGTGTAGCATGTCCAGCAGCACTGGGTTTGACATGGCCTTGTATGTAAAGCAGAGATCACCTCTGAGTAGGCGATATGTGACCGAGTATAGCTGGAGTTTTTTTAGATGGTCAGCATAGGGCATCTGCTTTAGGCCTGTGATTCTTTTAGTGAGGTATTTCTGTGGACTTTCCAGTTGTTGCAGATGTCTTGTGAGGTACATACCAAACGGGGCATTATACTCTATAATGGGTCTAATGAGGGATGAGTGCAGTGGGATAATGAGCTCCTTTTTTCTGGATGAAAAGCCCTTTGTGAAGAGGTGTGCCACATAGAAGGATTTCCTGACTGTTGTGGCTAACGAAAGTGAGGCCACTGTCCACCTGTGTCCCTAAGTCCCTTATCACACTTTCGGTGTTTAGTGTACTGCCACTTATGTGGTAATTCATGGGTACATGGTTTTTCCCAAAGGGGATAACTATACATTTCTTGGCATTGAGCTTGAGCCCATGGCTCTGGCACCAAGCATCTGTTTCTGTAAGTCCCTTTTGTAGAATATCCACATCATTTGGGGATTCAGTAATGGCTCCCAGTTTGCAGTCATCTGCAGACTTTGTTAGCAAGAGTCCCTTAGTCTGGCCTGTACTTCAGAGACGTAGATGCCAAACAAGAGCGGTCCCAGGACTGAACCTTGACGTACTCCACTTGTCACTTGTCTGGAGCTGGATTTTGAGTCTGCTACTTTTACATTGTGGGGTCTGTCAGTAAGCCAGTTGGCAACCCATCGAGTGATGTAGGGATTAATGCCCAGCTTAGTAAGTTTATCTATGATTCCAGAGTGGGGGATGGTGTTGAAGGCCTTGGCAAGGTCCATATAGGCTGTGTGGACCGCCATACCCTCGTCCATGGCTCTGGAGACTGATTTGAAGAAGTCAATTAGGTCGAGGAGACAAGATCGTCCCTTTACGAAACCAAACTGGGTGGAGTCCAGTATTTGAAGGTTGCCAATGTCTTTGTTTATAAGTTCCATGATAATGCGTTCTATGGTTTTGCAGAACAGGCTCGTCAGACTGATGAGACGATAGTTCCAGGGATCCAAGGTGGATCCCCCCTTTTGGAGTGGGATAACTGTAGCTGTGTGCCACTCATTGGGCACGAAGCCTGAGGTGAGGCTATGATTAAACATGACACTTAGATAAGATGCCAGTTCATTTTGTAGTTCATGTAGTACACAGCCCGGGATGTCATCTGGTCCCATGGATGCTGTATTCTTAGCTTACCTGTGTGGCTGTGAGTACCGGAATTTGGCAATCTTTTGGTATTCAGATGGGCCCTTTAGGGGCTGATAGAGGGGTGAAGTTGGCAGTGAATCGATCTGCCAGGATATTGGCTATATCCTTGGGATCAGTATATTTAATGCCATTCTGTTGTAGCTCAGAGCAGATCTGAGCATGGCCATTTAGATTCTTGACAGAACTATAGAATGCCTTGTGGCTGTCCTTGGAATCTGGCAATTTTATTTTCGTAACTAGCTTTAGAGGATTTTATGAGGGATCTCAGCTTCTTACTGAGGCTGGTAAGGGAGTTTTTTTGCATCCTGGGATTTTACTCTCTTCCTGCAACAGTTTCTTCCTTCTGGTGTATAGTTTGTTTATGGCAGGAGACCACCAGATTGGGTTCCTTTTTTTGGGAGGAGACCATCTTGGTTCTGTTTGGAATGGCATGATTCATGCATGAGTGGATGTGCTCGTACAGTGCCTTAGTGTAGGATTCAGCGGATGAACTTCCAGTTCCTGTCTGCATGGGTGTCATGAAGTTTGTCACTTCTGATTTGAGTAGCATGAAGTTGGCTTTGGAGAAGTTTTTTGTGGAGGTTTCCCTACTGGGGGGTGGGGTGGGATGTGGACGTCAAGGGTGATTAACGTAACCTGACCAACAATTGGATGACCAGTGGTGTGGAGCATTAATTTTCCATGTTCGTAATGACCAGGTCTAGGAAATTTGAGCCCCTGGTGGGACTATGGATTAGTTGATCAAGGGCATTGGAATGTATGAATTCCAAGAACCGTTGAGCAAAGGTGTTGGTACCCGAGTAGTTTTCCCAATTAATGGCAGGGTAGTTGAAATCACCCAGTATTAGGGTGTTTGGTTGTATCTTAATATTATCTAGTATGTTTAGAAAGTTGTGAGAATCTTGGGGCATGGTGGGGGATCTGTAGCAAGCTACAATTTGGATTGCAGTCTTACCTAGTGTTAGTTGCACCTGTAGAATTTCAGATGCATTGTGTTGGGCAACTAGTCTGGAGGTGTGAATATCCCTGGTGAATATGGACACTCCTCTGCCTTTAGTGCTTCGGTCCTGGTTTGGTGGCCAAAAAGTGTGGTAAGAGTTGTAGCCTGGTATTGCAGGGGTGCTCTCTGGAGCCTTGAACCAGGTCTCAGTTACTGCACAGATATCGATGTTCTCCATTTTTAGGAATGCCACGAGAGAGTGCATTTTGAGGTTTAGACTTCTAGCATAGAGCAGCATTACCTTCAGATTTTGCATGTTACATCTGTTATGGTGGTAGTTTTGTCCTTTGAGCCTTGCCTAAAAAAGGACTATAGGGGTGGCAAGAACCTTAGCTAGTAACCTGAATCCCTGGGGCAACAGGTGCAGATCTTTTGAACTGTTGGCTTGTAAACTGTGTGCCACTGTCAGAAATAACTTTGCACAGACTACCATGGGCTGCAAAATGATGCTTCATCTTAGTAATGACAGTACTGGATGCTAGAGTAGGAAGTAGGTCAGTCTTGAACCGATTTTAATAAGAGTCTACTAACACCAAATAATGTTGACCATTCCATTTAGAACAGACATAAACAGGATATATTACTGTGCAGCTAAATTAATAACTGATAAAGTTCTACCACAAGAACACAGGATAGTGAGGGAAAGGAAGGGCCGAGATGAATATCATCGTGGAGGTATCGAACAGAGAAAACTATAAAGCAATTAAGACAAGAAGTGTCACTATTAGAACACTATAGAAGAGAGAATAGATCAACAAAAATACTAAGAAAGACATGATAAAAGGCCAAAAATACTAGACCTGTTGCCCTTCTTTTGGTAGAGTCTGCTCCTGGGTGACCTTGATGCAAAATAGTAATGTACTCTTGTTGCAAACACTTTGGAACAATTACTTTCAGACCTTTCATAATGATGCTGTTATCAGACAAAATTTCATCTCTGTATGGAAAATAAGGTTGCACTTCTTGAGGTAAACTAGATTGCTTTGACGGCCATCCTTGTTGAATAAAGTGGTTGAGCCTCTGTAAAACTGGATCTGCGGCTGTGTGATCTCTCAGCTCAAGATGTGTCGAAGAAAAATTTTTGACTTCCATGACTTCAAAATCACAGTTCTCATTCTGTTCAGTGGTGTTTCTGGGAGACTGGACAATGTATCAACAAGATAAAGAAGTTTGCATTTCTTGTAGACATGGGTGAAATTATATTTTTGGAATCTCAACACCATGCATTGCAATCTGGCTGGAGCTGTATGCATAGGCTTTCTCAAAATAGTGACTAGAGGTTGGTGGTCTGTTTTGATCTGAATATGGTTCTTTGAACATGCAAGCACAATTGTCAAAAGCTCTTTCTCGATCTGAGAATACTGTATCTCAGTTTGGGTAAGAGTTCTCAATGCATAGGCAACAGGCTGACCCCCTTGTAGAATGACTGCACTTAGACCAAATCTCGAAGCATTGCATGAAAGAGTAACTGGCTTGTGGACATCATAGTATGAGAGTTGGTGGACTGGCAATTCTCTGTTTCAGGACATCAAATGCTCTCTGGTGCTGCTCTGACCAAGACCAGGATGCATCTTTACGTGTCAGATCTCTGAGTGGTGCTGATATTTGACTCGGGTCTAGAAAGAACTTGCCTAAGTAGTTAATCATGCCAAGAAAATGTTGCAGGGCTTGAACGTTGTCTGGAGCTGGCATCTCAAGAATAACTGTTTGCTTGGAAGGGTCTAGTCGTAGGCCTGAACTGGTAAATAAATGACCAACATAAGTCACTTCTCATAGCCTGAATTTGTATTTCTGTAAACTGAGCTTAAGATTCACTTGAAGTGCTCTTTCCAGAACTTTTTTGAGGTTTGTATCATGCGCAGCTTCACCATTATCTCCTACTAGTATGTCGTCTACTATAATAACATAAGGATGCCCAGAAAAAAATTGCTCCATTACACGCTGAAGGACTTCACTTTCAGAATTTATCCCAAATGGCATTCTCAAAAATCTGTACCTGCCAGAGTACTGAAAGAAGTTAGCAATGAGGATTTCTTGTCAAGCAAAATTTGCCAAAATGAACTCTCTGCATCTAAGATGGAAAAAGCAGTGGCATTTGGCATAAGAGCAGTGACTTTTTCAACTGTGCACATTGGATGAAGAGGCCTTTTTTGTGATTTGTTCAAATCTCATGGATCAATAAATATTCTGATGTCATCTGAGCTATTCTTATGAGCTACCACCATGGAAGATACCCACTTGGTTCATCTACTGGACAAATCCCACCTTTGTTGCACCATTTTATTTAACTCCTCTCTGACTCTGTTCTTCATAGCTAATGGAACTTTCCTGGCTGGCCTGATAACTGGACTGAAATCTGGATCTAACTTCATGGAGTACACAACTGGAAGCTTGCCTAGTTTGTCTTGAAAAGATCAGCATAGGTAGAAAAAATATGTTGAGTGAAATTAGAGTAGTGTTCTTTCAAGCTAACATGATGGACTTCCTTATAAAATGAAAGCAGTCCCATTTTCAAACTGTCTCTGAGTCCTAATAATGACTGGACGTGCCTCTTGACCACATAAAATAAGTTGTAACTTCTCCCAACAGACTGACATGAAAACACTACTGAGCCTTCAGTTTGAATTTCTTCATCATCATAAGCAACAAGCGTTGCACACTTTACCAAATCAAGCCTTTCATCAACACATACTCTAGCAAATGTTTCAACTGACATAACATTGCACTTGGAACCTGTGTCAACTTTGAGTTCTATGGGTTTTCCATTTATCCAAACTACAAAACACTTCATTCTTTGCCCATAAGTCTACTGCATTGACACACCATCGACATAAATGTAGGGTCACAGCTTTCTAATTGATCAACTCGTTCCTTGAAATGTTCTCTTTTAATAAAAGAATGTGTGCCTTTTGATTTACAAAACCTCTTTGAAATTATTGCACTTGTTACATTTGTGGCATTGCTGACCCAAAAGCTAAACATTTTTCCTTTTTAGATTCATGACTTCCACCACAATTACAACAGCTGGCAATGAAGCTAGGTTGAGGCCCATGCTTTGAGTTTGCTGACTCACTTTTATGCCTCACTATGAGTGTGCAAACTCTGGAACTTGCTGGAAAGCTATGTGATTGCTGCAGGGGCTACAGTTGCTGCCATGTGCTTTGGCCCGTTTCTTTTAACCACATGCTGCATAATATCAACATGATCTCTAGAAGTTACTGGAAGCATGTGTTTCTCATTTGTAAGCATATTTGTATGCTTTTTTGTGAGCTCCTATATCTGACAAATCTCATTGGCCTTATTCAAAGTTAATTCACTGTCATCAAGCAAAATCTTTCTTACAGCATCATCTTTAATACCGCATACATGTCTGTCATTTATCAACTCATCCCTTAAATCACCAAATCTGCATGTTTTAGCCTTATTTTTCAAATCAATTATATATGCTGCAAAAGTTTCACCAGGTTTTTGATCACTTGTGTAAATTAAGTGTCTTTCCAGTGTAATGTTTGTCTGGGGGTTACACATTTCTCTAAATTTACATTTAATGCACTCTGGGTCCTCCCTTGGCTCAGCCAGTTCAACAATATGATGGTTTTCCCCCTCTCTGGCAAAGATAGCAGGTGCATACATGAGTGAATGCTCCCTTTCAATGGCTTCTGTCCCAGCTCAAGTAAAATAAATGCCTTTGTATGGTCCTCTTTATCAGCAAATGCAGCCTGTATGAAAATGTTATACTCTTGCTCAAACACTCTCCAGTTCTCTGCAATATTATTGTCAAACACAAATGCATTGAGTTTTCGAAATCTGTCTGCCATGCCAACAAAGTATGCACAAATACACTGAAAATATGGCCCTTATAATTATGTATGAACAAGCTATGCTGTGAGAGCTTGTAATAACATTCAAATGCACAATAACTCTTCAAAATACTGTACTTGCGAAATATGCTCTGAGATGGCTGTGTTTTGAAAAATAACTTTACTGTAATACTGAACAAACATGCAAACAATTCATACACTTTTGATAACTCAGATATCTTTAATACGAAAAATACATGCTTGGCAAAAATGCGGTTGTTTCCTTTTGTTTTATTCATTTTATGCAATTTGGACCATATTTCAAAATTTTCTGTAGTAATTTGAATATTTTATCAATATCAGGCATTTTGGTTTATTTAAATATCGTTGAGTGTTCTGTATGCTTTATTTCATATTTTGCAAATAAGAAATTATTTGAGCAAGTTTTAACATCTGAAATTAGTTTCTGACCTGTTTTGCAAATTATGGGTCTATATTATAAACATGAAAACTCAAAACAGCAAATACATCTACATCGACACATAAAGGTTGATGTACAAAAAGAGCGAAATATGTAATCGGTGAAAACAAAAATGCCGAACGTATTTGCTTGGCCAGCAGGGCGATTGTGGGGATGAGGAAATATATCTTTTTCCCCACTGTAGTGCAGTCCTGGAGTTGGTATATTTAAGTAGGGGGGTGTGGGGGTGCAGGTGGGCTTGCCCCCTGCAAAATGTGTTAATTTAATTTTATTTAGGTAATTTGAGCTTACCTGCATGGCATTGTTGGTTGACGAAATACATTTGGCGTTTTCTTTTTCACCGATTGCGTATTTCTCTCTTTTTGTACATCGACCATTGTGTCGATGTACATGTATTAGCTGTTTAGAGCTTTTGTGTTTAAAATATAGACCCACTAATTATATGTCCAGTAGGATGATCCAGTCCTATATATTCCTCCAGTACCAACCAGCTGCCTCTCAGCCTCAAATTGGAGAAACTAGAACTCTTTATGACAAGTCATTTCTGCCATGGCTCTTCTGACACCATGTCACTCATCCGTCTCTAACATAGATGATGAACAGGTGGGGTAGTTTGTTTAGATGCTTTATTACATAGAAATAGATCAGGATAGATAGCAGCATCATAAAATAAAAACAAACTGATTAACAGACAGACCTTACAGACATACATGCTTACATCTCAACAGTTTACTGCAAAATGGCAGTCAGGCTCACATGTGCTCAGTATTTATACATTTGAGCAAGCCCTCAGATGCCCTCTTAAAGATACATACATGCACAATGATCTACACTTACCATTTATTTTTTACCCTGCAAATTATTGTTTAGTCATGGAGATAATTGGGACTCCAACTGTTACCAGATTATTATGTGTTCGAGACACGGATGCCAAGAAGTTCACTTTGAGAGTATAAGACTTGTTATACACTTTTGAAAATGCTGTTACAGGCTGGTCTCACTCTATAGAGTACATTACTTCTTTATTTGAAGTTATTGTCTTCATTTGCTCTTCAACCTGTGGGACAGAGTCCCCAGCTGCTAAACACCTGGGAGGCCTTCATGGAAGGATATTACAGAGCACAGCGGAGCCAAAGGATACCCTGTTCCTGGATAAAATGTCCAACTTGTAATGTGAGATGAAAGTGTGTGAAGAAGCCCAAGTAGCCGCAGAACAAATATCATCCAGAGAAACCCTGGATCAGAAGGCAGCTGAAGTAGCCATAGATCTAGCGGAATGTACCTTAACATGACCTGGCAGGGTTAAATCTCTAGCTGAATACCAGGGAAATGCACTGGGAAACCCAATGGGTTCCCTAAAAAGGGCTTAGAATAGGAAATAAAAAGTTGGTCAGATTTATGAAATGACTTGGTCCTATGCAGGTAAAAATGTAACTGTATCTGCAGATCCAACAAGTGGAGTTTGTACTCTCCCTTATTTTGAAAATTTGGAATGAAAACCGGAAGATTAATCACTTGATTAATATTGACTTCCGAAGCTACTTTAGGATGAAAAGATGGATTAGTATGCAATGACACCCTCTCTTTATGAAATACCAAATAGGGAGGCTTGGCTGACCATGCTTGAAGCTCAGAGATCTTTTGGCAGATGTAATATCAATCAAGAAAGCCATCTTCCAGGACAAGAACTGCAAGTCCACTGTGGCTGCAGGTTCAAAGGGGATGAGACCAAAGCTTGCAGAACTAGTGTGAGATCCCAAGGAGGTGTAGGGTCCTTGACCAGTAGTCGAAGCAAGAAGGTGTCTTTCAATAATGCTTTACAAAGCTTAGAAGAAGCTAGAGAAGCCATGGTGTTCCCTACATGAAAGCTGGATGTAGCTGCCAGTTGGACTTTGATCGTAGAAGAACTGGCACCTTGCTGAAAAATACTTGCTAAAAAAATCTAAAACCATCTGAACCAGGGTGGTGAATGGGTCCAGGTCACATTCAGTGGCCAAAATAGAAAAATGTTTCCACTTACTGGAATAAACCTTCCTAGTAGAAGATTTGTGAGCTGCCACCAAAATTCTTTTGACCAGTGTGGATAACCTGGGAGTCCTGACTATTATGGGAACTGGAGCAGCCAAGCAGTGAGTTTGACCAGGTCTGGATGGGAGATGAAAGATGAGATACAGAATCTGATCTAACGTCCAGGGTGGAGACACAACCTGAGACTGCAGAGAGGAGAACCATACTTGGCGAGACCAGAATGGGGCAATGAGGATGACAAGGTCCCCCAGCCTGTGAGCTTTCTGAAGAAATTTCGGTAAGAGGGGCAGGGGATGGTACGCATCCAGAAGACTGGAGGGTCAAGCATGAACCAGAGCATCTCTTGGGGCTTCCCCAGGTGGGGAGTTCAGAGCAAAAAACTCACTGCACTTCACGTTGGAAAGTTAGGCGAAGAGATTGCAGCAAGGCTGGCCCAACTTGAGAAAGATCTATTTTGCTACCGAAGGATTCAGAGATAACTCAAAAGGCATCAGGAGAGACCTGCTGAGCTGTCAGGATGTTGGACCTCCACGGAATGTGCATTGCCACCAGAAAATGGCCTTTGGAGATCGCCCACTCCCACACTCTTGACACAGGGAAAAAGACTTGGTTCCCCTGTTTGTTGATGTACCAGCCCAAAGACATGTCTGGATAACGATCGTCCCTAGTGGATGATAGGAATGGACAGCTTGCAACTCTGAGCACCACCCTCCTCTCCAGGACATGGATATGCAATTGAGTCTCATAGGGGGACCACCTACCTTGGACTGTCCTTCCCAAGCTGTGCCCCCCCCACGCTAGCAGGGATGCATCCATGGTCATCTTGGCCAAAGGGGGAGGCAGAAGAAAGGGACGACCCCTGAAAATGTCCACAGAATGGATCCACCACAAAAGAGAGTCCCTGTACATCTGAGATACTCAAATAGGGTGAGATAACAGAAGATCTAGCATGGACCATTGAACTACAAGGGTCCATAGAGGTACTCACATTCATAGTCGAGCCATGAGTAAAACAGTGATCATGGCCACCATGGATGTCAACCCCCATAATACCAATTCTGCTGTCGGTGACTGAGCTTGAAGGATACAGTGGACATGTAGTTTTAGGGACTGGATCCTCTCTGAGGTTAGGAAGACCTTGGTTTGAATAGTGTGCAACCAGTCTCCGATGGAATCTAGCACTTGAACCAGGGTCAGTAAGGATTTGTTGAGATTGATGGTTATGCCCAAATGATGGGCTAAGTGTAGTACAGAATCCCACACTTGGCAGAGTTGATGCCTGGAAGGGACAGCAAGGAGCCAGTTGTCCAGGTAGTGGAAGACTTGGCATCCCTGTAGTTTCGTGTGAGCTGTTACCACTGCCATCACTTTGCTAAACACCCTGGGGGCTGTGGTGAGATCAAAGGGGAGTGCTCTGAACTGGTAATGACTGGCTCCCAGCTGGAAGCAGCGAAACCTTTGGGAGCGCCTGTCCATTTTGATGTAGTAGTACACATTCTGAAGGTCGATCGAGCACATTCAATAATAATTCTGTAGAAAGGGCAGGATAGATTGAAGAGCAACTATCCAGAACTTTGTCTTGGCAATTGACAGATTTAGAATGAAAAGATCCAGAATGAATTTTAAGTCCCCCATCATCTTTGGCACAAAAAAGAATCTGGAATAAATGCTTAATCCAGTCTGGTCTGGGTGGATGGGTTGAATGACTCACTTTTCTAGCAGCTTTGCAATTTCCAGTGCTGCTTCCTTCCTTTGCATGGGTGGAGCATCTGGGAGGTGTATGGGTGGAAGGGGTGATTGGTTGAAGGGGATAGTATAGCCTCTGGATATGATCTGCAATACCCAATGATCATTTGTGATAGACTGCCAGGCCATTGGCTGTATAAAGAGATGCCCCCTGACTACCTCCAGAGCTGAGCAGCCAGGCAACTCTTCAGGGCTGCTGAGTGGGTCTGTCCAAGAAAAACTCTCAAGACCCTTGATTCCTTGGACCCCTTCTGCCATGGGGGTGGTGTTTATTGAATCCCCCTCTGTCTCTAGGGGAAGGTGAGTCCTGAGAATCCTGGGAGTAACTCTGAGACTTTCAGAACCACATCTTCTTTGCCCCCACTGATTCCTTGAAAAGGATCATTGGGGGGGGGGTGGAGAAGTGGACCCAGATGGCAGACAAAGTCTTCCCATCCTTCTCGTTCTGGACAAGTCTATCACATACCGACTTTCCAAAGAGAGTGGAACCTTCATATGGGGCATTGGTAAAGGATTCCTTAAAGGGTTCCGAGTATGCACAGAGTCAGAGCCAGGCATGATGCCTGATGGCAACGCTTGTCCCGGCAACTCTAGCGGTGTGCTTGGGTGGCATGAGAGAGAAGTCACATAGAGGTGTTACCAATCAACATCAAGGTGGCCATGCAAGAAGAGAAAACCTTCTGGTCCTCCACCATCATGGACCCTGGAGTACATGCAGTGATCTCCTTGACAAGGTCTCGCTGGAGTCTAATTACATGTGCCATATAATTTAGTGCATGTACCAAAAACGTGGCTGAAGCATACACCCGCTTCCCGAAGTGGTCCAATGTCCTGGACTCTGACTGCCAGATGGACCATGGAGCTCTCCTGTGTGAGGTCCTTCTTAGTGGCCGCTGCCACTACCATGGCATCTATGGCGGATCCCTTGGTCCAGTGGGTCCTGTCTGTGGGAACCCTCAAAATCTTGTTGGGGCATTTGGGGATTGGCTCCACCATGTCTGGTTCCTTTTATGCCTGAGATGTAATTAGATCCACCAGTGGATCCATGGGAGGGGACACCCAGGATGTAGAGGGTCCAGCACCAACTGCCTCCAGAAAAACAACGATTCATCCAAATTGGGTTTCTGGGCAGAACACCCCCCTTATTGATGAAGTATCTCCATGATGTCTCCAAAGGAGACATTCCAGGGGTGACCAGGGGACCCTCCTCTTCCTCTATGTTTTCGATGTACCTCTCAGGGGGAGTTTCTGGGGAAGACTTGAAAACATTTGGATGCTCTTGTGTGGGAGCTTCCTGGAGCAGAGAGGTAGCAGGATGGTGGAATCCATACCAGAAACAGAGGGAATCTGGGTGGAGTCTGAAGACAAAGTAGTTAAGGGCCTTGATGGTATCAAGAGAACCCTCTCTACCATGTCAAAAGCAGAGGGGGAGCGAACTGCCTGAGAAGGACTACAGTCAGATCTGCCACCCTCTGGATCAACGGGGGAGTCAGAGTCAAACCTCTAGGTGCTGAGACTCCAATTGTTAGGCTCTGCTCCGAAAGACTTGGAGCCGACACCCGCCCTTGGATCATAAGCCGTGGCTATGGCTGCAAGAGCCGGTTGGATCCAAGCTCGTCGGATCTGACCCAGTCAAGGTAATGGCCAGTATCCAGGTATAACGTACCATCAATGCCGACCCCTTGAAGCTGACAGTCCTCAGATCTGAAGGGTCTGAAACCAGGGGTCAGATTGGAAAAGGAGTAATCGGTAGGAATGCGGACTGCATGCCCGCTGCTCTGGATGGAGAGGGGGCAGGCAAGACTCCCATCTGTATATGAGTGCAGATATATTTTTATATCATCCTGTCCACCTCCACTTCAGAAAGACTGTGGGTGGACTGGGATGAAGAGGCCACCGATACTGGCCTAGAGAGTCAGTGGGAGGATGCCAGGGCTGGTGAACAGATTCAAAGCTCCTCTGGCTCCAGGTAGAAGCAAGGGAAAAGGAGCCAGGGAGACTTTGGTCGTGGGGCTGAGAGAACCTTGGATGGTGGACCGGTGGAGGCCGAGCAATCAGGGAATCACTTCCATGGCCTGTCCTGGTGTCTGTGCTTGCCCCCATCCCTGGACCTTTTGGTGGGAGTTTGAGTCCCAGAAGCCTGAGTGAGGACAGAAGGAGAAGTAGTAGTCTGGGTTGAGGAGGCCAGGGCCCCAGATGTAGGGGGTGAAGGCCTTTTACAATTAGCTTGCTCCTCCTGTCCATCAATGCATGGGGGTTGAAGCCTGTGCAGATGGAACAGGAGGATTCAAGGTAGGAATCCCCTAGACATACTACACACAGAGTGTGGCCATCAGCTGGGGAAAACTTATGGCCACACTCTGTGCACTTTCTGAAGCCTGGTTTGGGGTTCTCAGACATAATTGCAGCAAGGAGGCCCAACCAGAACAGCCCTTGCACACACAACGTACACACTCTTCCAGATAGAAGGAAGATTTTTTTTTTTTTTTTTTTACTGATGAACAATGCAATGATAGGGAAGGTAGGAAAAGTATAGACAGGAAAGAAATTTAAGTAAATCAGTCACTTATCTGAAGGAAGCTCACAGCAGCGGATCATGATGCTTATGCTAGCGCAGCAAATGAGATCTGAAGGGAGGAGGGAGACAGTGGCATTGTGGGTAGGGGAGGTGCTTGGAGCTTGGATCAGATGCTGGAAAGGCAGCCGAGTCAGTTCCGTGCTGGATCCAAGTACCCGCAGGTTGAAGAGCAAATGAAGACAACAACTTCAGATCAACTGAAGAAAACGTCAAAGGCAAAAAACAAACCAAGTAAAGAAGAAGACTGGCAGGAAAGGGTCCCAAGGAACACCAAACACAAAATATTGAATAAAAGCAAAACTTTAATGCTAAATAAATCCAATAAAATCAATGTGAGCGCTTTCATCAGACAAGAATCAATGTGCACAGCCAATGCTTAAATACCTTTTAAAACACCTTCTAAAACAATCTGGACACAGAGAACCAGCTAAAACATGAGTAAAATGAATAGATGTAGTTAACCTTTTGCTAAACTATTGTGACAAAACTTCACATTAAAAATGTATATGCTAAAAATAATTCTAAAAATTTAATGTTTGTAGAATACTGAATTAACAAACCAAATTGAACTGTTAAAACCTTGATGTCAATGTTATAATAATCAAACTTTAAAAATATTACACAATCTAGATAAAAACATTAAACCTTTTCTAATAAAGTGCTTGTGCAGGATGGCTAAGTTTGTATTATTTTCTTCCTTTCCAAGGTTTTAGTTTTAAGACAGGGGTAACTAATGTCCTGTCATTAATGCTAGGCCATTTGTGTGCATGCAACAGGATCTGCCATCTCAATTCTTTTAACTCCAATTGGAGCCCTCAGGGTAACTTGTCACCAATGGCAATATGGTCAATAGCCATAAAACTGAAGCTGTGGCTATTGTTGTCGTGGATGTGCCTAGCCAGTGCATTGTTCATGTTGTTTTTCCTGATGGCGTATTCATGTTCGTAGATCCTTGCCTTGAATTTTCTCTCCATTTTACCTATGTAAACATTGAGCACTGGTCACATGTTGCCACATAAACAACTGCTTTGGAAGAGCAATTGTACCTTACTTTAAAGACCGTGTTGTTAATAGAAAATAGAAAACTTGATACCAGTTTTAACCTTGTGACACCATTTACACGACTCACACTTATACATGCCACACCGGCTTGTTATTGTGTGTGTGTCCCTTTCTAAGGAGGTCTTTTAAATTCATACCTCTTCTGTTTGTTATCAATGGTTTATCACCCAAGTTTGTTTGTGTCTTTCGGCTTTTCCCAGTTAGGGGTCGCCACAGCGGAACTCCGGTCCACTAATGATTGGTAGTTGATTTTTTCATGTCGTGTTACCAGCCCTGATACACAACCTTCAACGAAGGTATGCCCATTCACGCATGTCTCCACGCAGATGACGCTCTAGCTGCGAATCGAACCGGACAGTGTCTTACTGTGAGGCAACAATGCTACCACAGCACCACCACCGCGGATTTAAGTTATAATATCTCTATCTTCCATTAAAATGTCCCAGTTTTTACTAAAAATTGACTTCAAGTTGTAAGAGTCAGAATTAAAGGTGACTGTTAGAGATCTGAAGAAGGGGCCTGTGTTTTCATCCAATCTATTCATCCGAATGACAAGTGGACTGTAGTCACGTTGACAAGTTACCTTGGGGGCTCCAATAGTCATCCCCTTAGTAGTTTTCCAGTCTATGAAATACTGCTAGTGAACTGTGATCTATTAAACCACCAGCAAAAAAATCCTGGAAGAAATCTCCATCTACTGAGCACCTCCTTGATAAGTGCAGAAAAGCCCCCCCCACCTTTTTGATAACATTTCTTCAGCCTAGCATTGTGGACAGTTGGACTACCCTTGTTTCTCCTGCCAACCTTGTTGACCCAATGACTTGGGTCTCCTGAGACAGTGTAGCATTTGCTTCATGTACACTGACAACTCTCTCTTAATAACTCACTCTAGTACAGAGTGCAAGAGATGTATCTACACTAAAAATCTTTAATCCCTGCTCTCTCGTACTTGAAACAGTAACACTGTAGAGGTTGTCAACCCATCCCCCACTACTCATGCATATATTACCACTACTCATACACATAGTAGGCATCAATCACAAAAATCAATATAAGCGGAGGTTCTCAAAAAACTTACCGAAACACCAGAGACTTCCAAAACACAAGACTGCTACAACTAAAGCAGTTCCCAAAGCACCCATAACACATAGTAACACCAGTGTCTCACCTACCAAGCCTGTAAGGCATAACATTAAAAAAACACATTTTCTTGCCATTGGAGACTCCATAGTGAGACACATGGATGCCCCCTCACCAGGCTGGACAAGGAAAAAGTCACAGTCAGCTATCTGTCTAGTGCCAAGATTTATCAGATCACTCATGCACTCAAGTTTCTTTTCTCAACAACAAGCACCATTGTGACATAGTTTATGTTGGAGTTAACAAGAGATATACCTTACTGGACTACATGAAGACAGACATGATTGAGCTCTCTGAGTATGTGTCCCTGTCAGGTATGTCCCTAGCCTTGAGCAGCACACTATCCTCACCTAGAATGATGCCACAGTATAAACAAAAAATTATCGATTTCAATAATTTTCTTAGTTTTTGGTGTCATTTAAAGGGGATCCAGTTTGTCAGCCTGGGATGACATGACTGACAAATCTCGCTGCTTTGCCAGAGATGGTTTGCACCTGTTACCACTAGACTTTCAGCTGCTGCAAGGCTCTTACCTGCTCCATAGTGCATTTTAAGGCAAGGTCTTGAAAACAAACTTACCGATGTGAAACTTGCCAACCATAACAAAATGAGGGTTATGCTGCTAAACGCTAGGTGCTTAAATAAAAAACAGCACACCCTAGAAGCACTTCTATAAATGGAAGATGCTGATGGTCTGTACAGTCACAGAAACCTGATTCAAGGCCTCATGGAGTACTCCGGCCTTGCAAGGCTATAATGCCTCCCACACCTTTAGACTGCAAAATGAATGTGTGAGAACCAAATGAGACATTTTTCTATCTGTATTACAGATAAATTCCCCTCCCGACTAGTTGGACTGGACAACTCCGTGGAGTTACTCCAAGTTCAGGTAAATGTAGGTAAGACCCCCCATTCAAGTCATAGCCAGTTCTAGATCCCATTTCATGGGTCATGATGCGCACAAAGCTTACTTGACCAAACTGGTGTCAATCCAGATATTCTTGAGCATTCTAGTTATGGGGATTTCAATTATCCCATCAAGTGGGAAATGTACTCTAGCCGTAACTCACTAGCGCAAATGTTCCTTGAGTTCATTAACTCAAATGCCCTGGAACAAATTATTCATATCCTGACAACAGCAGCAAATATACTAGATCTGGTCCTCACTAACATGACAAACATATGCACTGCCGCAACTGTCCCCTCTTAGTACACTCAGTTAAATCTGACTACAAATCGGTCACCTTTGAACTGGCATGAACACCTCAAAAGGGTGAAGTTAGACTAAAAAACTTCACCAAAGCAAACTGTACCCTCCTAGTGGAAGATAGAAATGCATTCTGAGCCCCAGCCCCAGCTGGGAGTGGTAACTACACCAAAGCTTACACAAAAGCCCTGTACGATCACTTGCACAAGTGTATAGACTCTGCTGTTCCAGAAAAAATCAAAGCCAGAGCTCCAAGTAAAAACAAGCTGCCATGGTGGACATCCATCATCAACAAACTTTACAACAAATGCCCCAACAATGTTGTCTCAACAGTCAAATAAGAGAACATGTCAAATCCTCTAAGGGGATCTTTGAGAAAAATTTAGTAATCACAGTCAAGCATAACCATAAGGCCTTTTACAGCTACATACATAGCTTAAAAGGTAGGTCCCAAGCATGTGCTGAACGTATGACTAACTGCATCACACACACTGACCACATAGACATAGCAAACCTGCTAGTGGGCAAAAATTTCACTCCCTTATCCCCTCCAAGCTTATCACAAATCATGTCCCAAACATTCCCTCACCCTACATATCTGAAGAGCAGGTCATTAAAGCCTTGTCTATAGCAAAAATCACAGCCTCCATGGGACCAGATGGCATCCCCGGCTGTCTTCTAAACAGGCCAAAATATGAACTAGCATCACCATTGAGCACCCTTTTCAGTCATAGCCTAACCACAGGCTTTGTGCCTGCGGAATGGAGAACAGCAACAGTTATTCCCTTCCACAAAGGTGGCCTAGCAACCAATCCAGGGAATTTTAGACCTGTAGTCTTTGTGGAGTCCACCTCTACAAAGAGGCCAGTCACAAATGAAGTCCCTCAAGGATCAGTCCTTGGACCGCTCCTTTTTAGCATTTACTTCTCAGAAGTCAAGGCTAACGTCACTGGTCTCTGGCTGACTAAATTTGCAGATGATTGCAAATTAGGAGCTGTCACTGAATCTCACACTGACACAGATATTCTCCAGGAGGGGCTGACACAGACAAACATATGGTGTCAGAGTCCTGGACTAAAACTAAATGCCAAGAAATGCATAATAGTATCCTTTGGGAAGTCATCCATCCCTGGTAACTATCATACTGACAACACACCCCTTAGAGTTGATCCAGTAGTCAGGGACTTGGGGACATGCATAGATAGTAATCTAGCCTTTGATCATCATGTGTCTACAGTGGTGATGAAATCATTCTATGTTGCGCAACTTATAAAGGTATGACATCTAAGTCCAAGGAAGTCATTGTTCCACTGTATTCAGCATTCATCAGATCTATCACTGAGTACGATGTCCCTTTGATATGTACCTATCCAGGCATATTGAACAACTGGAATGTCCACAGAGGTTCCTCACTAAACAAATACAGGGCATACATTATATGTCCTATGCAGACTGCCTCAAGGCCCCATCCCTCTATTCTGTCTTCTACAGGCTTTTGAGGGGAGATCTATGCCTGGCATACAAGGCATTGTCAGACCCCACTCCGATGGACCTCCTGCATATCCACAAAACAAACAGTACCAAAATTACCCATTCTAAAGACTTAAACCTTGCATGTGATATAAATAGGACCTGCTGGAGAGATAGGTATGTATCACAGAGACTACTCCGTCTATGGACCAGGCTCCCCATCCATGTGAAGCAGAGCTCCTCCCTAATCCAATTCAAGTGCAACTTGGACAATTGGATGGGAAACTGGAAATTCATCCCTGTTTTGGCACCTATGTCTCTGATGCAAACAGGTAACCTGTAAATGGTTCATCTCCCAGGCCCATGCTAATACTTATCAAGGGTATCAGAATTCATCAGAGATTTGGGATGCATGGCTAGAATTAAAAAGGCCGTTGTGGTCGATAGCCTAGTAAACACCTATGAACCTAGGTCTGACCAGCCTCATCTGTATGGCCATGGAATGTATCATTACGGACCTCATAAATAAAGATATAGGTGACCATTCCAAACCCTGGGTCCAACCCAATTCGGCTTCATCAAGGGCAAATCCTGCCTGTTAAATCTGGTGGATTTCTTCAAAAATGTGACAGGAGCCACTGACAAAGGTAAATCTGCACACATAGCATACCTCGACTAGGCAAAAGCTTTAGACACAAACCCACCTTCAGGCATTACCAATAAACTTATCAAACTGAATGTAAACCCCTTGTTGTAAGATGGGTTGCCAACTGGCTGACACACCAGACACACACTATCAAAGTGGGTGACTCCACATCACCTAGAAGACCTGTCACCAGCGGGGTGCCACAAGGGTCAGTGCTGGGCCCTCTTCTGTTTGGTATATACTTCTCCAGAAGTTCAGGCCAAAATTAAGGGGTTGTGGCTGACCAAGTTTGCAGATGACTGCAAATTGGGTACAATTAATAAATCTCTAAATGATGTCAGTATACTTCAAGAGACCAATGACGGTTGTCTTAATCACAGTCTCAGGCTGAATGCAAATAAATGCATCATCATGCCTTTCTGCAAAAAAATGTCCCTTCATACTACCAAATCAACAACAATACCCTAAGTACATACAAAGTGGTAAGGGATCTGGGATCACAAGTTGGCTGCGACCTTAACTTTGACCACCACGTTTCTACTGTAGTAAGGAAGGCTTTCTACATAGCACACTTCATTAGTAAAGGCATCACCTCTAGAGCAAAAGATGTCATAACCCCTCTATGCTCATCACTAATCAGGCCCATAACTGAGTATAATGCCGCATTTGACATGTACTGTACAGAACACCTGCAACAATTGGAGAGACCTCAGAGGTTTCTAACAGAAAAGATCAAGGGACTCTAGCACATGCTTTACACAGACAGTCTAAAGTCCCTGTCACTATACTCTGTATCATATAGACTTCTTGGGGAAAACTTATGCCTGGCTTACTGAGCAATCTCAGCCCCAAACCTAATCAATTTGCTGCACATCAGTAAATCAAACAGAGCACACCTCTATGACAGTGTTCAAAAGCAACCTGGACAAATGGATAGGGCACCATAAAATCTTACCAGGGATAGCATCTACAACTCTCCTGGACATGGGGAGTCATTACTAAATGCAATCCTGGATATTGACTAGTGTATTTATGATATTACATTGGGTTGAAACCGCTAGGCTTGAAATGACCTCCAGTCGATAGCCTAGTAAAACTCCTATGATACTAACTGTAGTGATGTATTCATAGGAAAAAAAACTCCAAAAGGAATGTGACATGTTTTGAAATAGAAATTTTTTGAATGCAAAAAAATGCCTAACATCAGGATCTAGGCACACATCAATAGGATATATTTCCATAAGAGCAAAATACTTGGTTAAGGTGAGATACAAAAATATAAGAAATTTAAAAGAGGCTGAACTTTGAAAACTGAAAAAAACAGCCTGGACAGACAAATTAAGCATAATGTGAGACGAGATCAAGAAAATTTTGAAGAAAATTTATATAAAGATATTGAGCATAATAGGAAACCATTTTATTGGTACATAATATGTAGTAGGAGGAAAGACATACAAATTTCTAAACTATGTAGATTCTAAAATTTATTCTCAGACACAACATATTACAGATAAACTTACAAAATCTTGCACAAAGCAGTTTGGCCCCACTAAGGAGGTAATACATTTTGTGCTAGTGACATCCTACCTCAGATAATTAAATCATATTAGATTATATTGAGAAAAGAACTTCACAAACTGGATCCAAATAAATCACAGGAATGAGATGGAATTTGTAATAATGACTTGAGATAATTTTGGCATTAACTTACAGTACCATCATATCTGTTATTTACTAGGTCATATAAATATGGAGAGATCCCTCGTAATTGAAGACATGCAATTGTTAAGCCTGCCTTTAAGGGAAAGGGAAGTAGGACAAACCCAGAGTCATACAGACATATACATTTACTTTCTTGATGTGGGAAAATAATGGAGAAGGCTGTATTGAATAAATTATTGTCAGAATTGGAAAGGTTGGGACGTGAAACCATATATCAGCATGCATATGTTAAAAATAGATATACTTCCACCTGTAACATGATGTTCTACAACAACAGAATAAAAGCTATGGATGAAAAATTCTGCTGTGATGTAATTAAATAGATTTAACTTCAGCATTTGATAGGCCATACACAAAACACTGATCGGTAAATTAGAACAACTAGGTATTGATGTACTCTTAATAAGATGGATAGCTGCATGGCTTACAAATAGGACATGGCAAATATCATACAGTAACTGGAGAGATGAAAGTCAGGGTTACAGTGAAGATGTCCCACAGGGCTCTGCCCTAAGCCCATACTTGTTTGGATTGTATCTTTCATATCTATCTTTTTCATCTGAGGTGTTTTACAGTCTGCATCCAGATGACATGAAATTGGATAAACTTATTACATGCGTCACAGACAAGGCATGTCTGCAAAAGAACTTGACTAAATTGACCATTTGGGCACAGGAAAAAAAAATATGCTGATAAGTAAATTCAAAACTAAGTATTTGAGATACTTAATACAGCAAACAGTGATTGAAACTGTAGTTTCATTTAATGACCTGGGTATATCCAGTTTGAGTTTTTGTAATCAGATTAACCAATTGGTTAATTATACTTGTATAACTCTAGGTTGTATTAAAATATTTATAAAGTCTAGGAAATGAAGTCATTGTTAGTTATACTAGACCCAAATGTGAGTATAGAATAGCAATATGGAAACCGTATATAAGAAAACAAGCATGAGTAAACTGGAAAGTGTACAGCAGAAATATGCTGAGGGTTATCCATGGATGTGAAAATTTTGAGTTATCACAAAAGACTAAAATATTTGAACTTGTACATAGAGATAACCACATTGGAAATGTTTAGGGTTATCAAAAAGTACTAGAGAATCATCAGACAACCTATGTAGATGATTATATAGGAATCAGAAGTGTACTAATTGGTTCTCTGAAGGACTACCTGATGCATGGAACAGATAACCAAATGACATTAAAGCAACACTAGTTTAGATATTTTTAAGAACAGCCTTGGCACTTTTATTATAAGATTAACTGTTTTGTTACATTGGCAAGCTCACTGCCATGTTACTGTTCTGCTGGCATCATGGAGATAAGTTTCTGTCTCATGTGGACTATCCAACACCAAAAAGAGGTTCTGTGTTCAAATATGCAAGTAGCTTGGAAATGTAGTACTACTGATACCCACAGGTCTTTAAATGTCCATTTGGAGGTATAAAGGCCTTCCTTTTATTGAATAACACTTAAATGTAGTTGGTTGGAAATCTCATTGCAAGAACTGCCTCTTGGTCAAGATAACTTAAGCAACTGATGATAAATACTTCAGTATGCTGGATTTGGCCCTTGTAATTCCATGAATACATTCAATTTATACAAGATCATTCTTGGTTAGTATTACATGCAGCTATTTACCTGTAAAAGGTCATTAGGTCATTTCCTTTGTCTCACTTTTATAGTCCTAGAATTTTGAGGTTGTCCCTCTGAGGCCTACTCTTTATTTATTTTGCTCTTATCTGAACACTTCCTGTAGTCTTGTATGGTATTTTTATTTACAGTTTGTGATCCTGCAAGGTTGCTTGCTGCATTACCAATTTGCAATCTATAGTGTCAATTAATTTATTTATTTTTGTCTTCCCAAGTACCTTTCATCTTTTAAAGCCTTACAGCACTTTTTGGTATTTGTCTGTCAGAGAGGTGATTTAAGAATAAAGAGGTTTCAGTGCATCTTTTGTTTGTAACATCTTTGTGCAGATTTCCCTTTTGCTTTTAGTAGCCCTGTAGTTCTTCTGTCTTCTTATGAGATTTCTACTAGAAGTGAAGTCACAAGCTGAATTTGAGAAATTCCTCTTTATTATGCATGCAAAACTACAACAGGGCCCTGCTTTACTAGTCCCACAACTCCATAATATTTAATTAAAGCACATATATTGCCCTGAGTAGCTATTTTCCAAACTGGTTGTTCATCATATGTTGTGTGGGTTGATGAGTGAGCCCTTGTATTGTAATATTTATTGAATGTCAGTCCAAGATAATTTGGTGAAATCTAAACTCCACTGAATTTTGCCTTTTAATCCTTTCAGTAGCACTAGCTACTACTTTGTTAAGCAAATGGGTATTTGTAGTACCTTTGGTTGAGCTCTGTATTTGTACTGACAGCTGTGCTGTACCCCCCCCCCCATGACTTCCAAGTTATTCTTAACCTTTTTTTCTCTCTTCCTCTGCCATAGTGTTTAAACTAGGCTGCATATAAGCTTAGTTTAAGCCCTCCTCTACATATTGTTAGTTACACTCGTCCTTCCTTGTTTAAAGTCTATCCAGTAGAGTATCTCCTTAGTCTAAATTCTTCTAATTTATGCCTGCTTCATTTGACTTTTGTATTTCTCCTAGTTTCTGCTTATTCCTTTTGACTATAGGACACCCATACTTTACTTGCCTATCCTCCTGTTCCCAGGTCTCTATCACAAACTACTCCCTGTCCCCAACAAACTTAATACTTCCTTTCCCATTTTGCACTGTTCCCACATTTTCCACTGTGCTATCCAATTCTCTTCTGATACTAGATAACCATTCACTAATCATGTTCCTCCCATACCATCTAGCTCCATTGTTCTTCTTCCTCTCCTTCTTCACTAGCTATCATTGTAACTTAAACCATATTCAATCAGCTCCCATCAGCACCTGCCTGCCTACTATAAATAAGAATAATCATTTCTACACTATCTCATCCTCACTGTTCTAGTTCTACGTCTACCTTCTCAAACTCTACATCCTTTCCACTACTTCTACTTTTCCAAAACTGAAACTTAAACTTTCCACTTATGACCTCCACACTCATCAACCAATCCTCTTCTACATTTCTTTATTCCTCTCTGGTGACATTCATCCAAACCCAGGCCCACTCTCCCTACCACTGTCACCCTCTCTGCTAATACTACCTTCACTTCCCCTGTATCGTCAAACATTCCCTCCCCTACCTCAAAACAACTAACCATCCTCTCATTAAACACACAAAGCTTAGTCAATAAAATTACCAACTTTCACTCCTAGATAGTCTCTAACAAACCCCAAATCCTAGCCCTATCTGAAATGTGGCTTAAACCCTACATTTCAGATACTGAAATCTTACCTCCAGGATTGAATATGTACCGACTAGATAGAATTCCAAAAAAAGGTGGTTCTATCCTGAATAGCTTAATTTCTCCCCACTTACTGTCTCCACCCCAAACTTTCAACCTGTTGAGCTTCTAATTCTAAACTGTCAATTAAATACCCACAACAAATTTGCTATTGTATCCATCTGCATACCACCAGGTAAAAATATTCCAGTCCTTGAACAAACACTTTTTTGGTTATCACAAAATATTGCCTATGAAACTTTAATCCTTGATGTTAACATATATTGGAATGACCTAAATATTCACTCCCCCTAACACAGCATCAATCTCCATGACTTTTCCCAACTGATCTCCACTCCCACCTACCTACATAAAAGCATACCCAAGTAGATTGGATCCTTAGTAACAAACCTCACATGTACCATAATCCGTGTACCCCCTCCAACACTATAAGTGATCACCTGTCAACTTGCATCTATCGATGCTCTCTCAACTACAGAGACACTCGAAAACACACAAACTTTAACCCCAATACTCTGAATAATTATCTTTACTCAGTCAAATGGTCTTTCCTGTGCACTCTGCACATTAATGAAGCTGTAATTAAATGTAACCACATATTTCTTGACATCAATAACTCCCTAGCTCCCTTAAGTAAAATCCGGGTTAAATCCAATATGCCTCCTGGCTCGCTAGAAATACTCTCTCCCTCATGGCAAAAAGTGCTAAAGTTTGGAAACGCTGGCTAAAATTTAAATCACCCACACAGTTACAAGTGTACAGAGAACTTAGGAACCGCACCAAAAAAAACAAAAAGCATCCACCACAATAAGAAAAAGTACTACATCCAAGCTCAAACTAAAAACTACACCAACTCTAAAGATTTTGGAGTACTATTAACAAAATTCTCCATCTACCCCCAATCCCTTCCCTAACAACATCCCAACAGAGGCTACAACACCTCTTAACAAATACTTCATAGAAACTATTGCGAAGCTCATTCCTAATAATTCTTCTACTACAGATGGCTGTAACACAAACTACTCTACCCCTCTCATTCAGACTGCCAATGCCATCAGTTTCTCATTCAAACCTGTCTCTATTTCCTACATCAGAAAACTACTTCTGAAACATAAACCCTGCTCTCCCTCTACTGACAGCCTTCCTCCTCAGTTCCTTAAAATGGCTGCTGACTCTATTGCTTTTCCTGTCTCTATTTTAATTGATAGATCCATTCAAGAATCCATAGTTCCTGACCTCTGGAAATCTTTCTACACTATACCTCTACACAAAGGTGGTAATTCAACTTAACCTGGCAACTTCAGACCCATTGCTGTCCTCTATCCTCTGTCTAAAATCCTTGAAAAATGTACTACTCTCAACTAATTACATATCTTATCCAAGAAAATCTCCTCACTCCTACACAACATGGGTTTCATCCTAAACACAGCACCTCCACTGCCTTTTTTTACCTTCTCTGAAACTGTTGCTATGGCCAGAGACAAAAAACTTGTATTTTGCCTGTTCCTCAATCTATTTAAAGCCTTCAACACTGTTTCTCACTCTCTACTCCTCTCCAGACTATCCCATCTCAACCTCTCTCACACTGCCCTCAACTGGTTCTCCAGCTACCTCTCTAATAGACAACAATCAGTTACATGGCTTAACTCTTGCTCCCCTTTCCTCTCTATCCAAACTGGGGTGCCCCAAGGCTCCATCCTTGGCCCTGTGCTATTCAACATCTTTACCAATAACCACCATACTTCTTGTGGTCACTCCTCTTTCGACCAGTATGCATATGACTCCACATTGATATCTGTCTCTTAAAACTTGTCAGACCTGTTAACTACTACACAAAACTCCTTTTCTTCTGTAGAAAGATGGCTCAATGACAATCAGCTTATCCTCAATCCCAATAAAACAAAGCTCCATCTTTTTCTGCCTAACTCCCTCTCCCACTGTAAATATAGCTTTTCAATGGCTTCTCTCAACAACACTATTATAAAAGTTGAAGCACAAACTAAACTCCTCTGCACCATTATTGATGAGCAACTAAAGTTTGACCTACATGTCCAACAAAGCATCAAAAAAACCCCCACCAAAAATTAGGCCTACTTTACAGAAATAAATACCTTAGTGTAGAATCCAAACATGCCCTTGCTCGAACTTTCTTATTACTACCCACCCTATTCTATGCCTCCCCTATCCAAACTAACCTACAATCTTCCCTTATTCACAAAGTCAAATCGACATACAATAAAGTTGCTAGATTTTCTGTAAATCATCCCTACTCTTCCCACCACTGCCTGGTCCTACAGAAACTTCACTGGCTTGAACTCTCACATCAACTTACTCTCACTCAACTACAAACTGCTCACTCCCTTCTCAGTAACCCCACTGCCTGCCCATCACTTTCCAAACTTCTTTCCTATTACACCCCCAATCATCTTCTTCATATTTCCAACCAACTCTTACTACTGACCTACAAGCCCTGTAAAAATATAGGCAAAAACCTTTGTATCATCTACTCAGAGGTGATCTCTGCTTAACATACAAGGCCATGTCAAACCCTGAGCTGTTGGACATGCTCCACTTAAAGAAATCCCAATCCCTCAGAGCCACACGCTCCAGGGATCTAAACCTTGTCATCCCAATGAACAAAACATGCTGAAGGGATAGGTTCCTGACCCAGAGACTCCCCATACTCTGGAATAGACTGCCCATACATATCAAGCAGAGCACCTCCTTGGCCCTCTTCAAAAGGAACATTGACAATTGGATGGGAGATAGGAAATTCACCCCGGGGATCATGTCAGTCACCCTGCTAGACAGGGGTCCAGGGAAGTAAATATTGTGGGAAGAAATATCCAGGGAATTGTTATGGTTAGGCTTGTATAGGCCCTAGGGCCGATAACGTAGTACCAACCTATGAACCTATAAATACTCTGCCTCTCATAGCTGGAACAAACTCCCATTACATATCAGAAGTATAACTCATGCCAACAACTTTAAAACAACACTAAATGATCACCTGCTTAACTCCAAGATCTGTCACTGCAATCACCTCACCTAACCTCCCATATACCTCTGTCTATTCACATTCTACAACCTCTACTTAGTAAGTGCCTTGGCATTACTTATAATTCTTGTAAATATTAGCACATGCTAGCTTTGCAGCACTGACACTAAACTGTTTGTTTGTTTATATTTTTAGTACTCACACTTTCTTATGTGACAACTATAATTTGTTCTGTATACCGGCATTTCAGTTTGCACTCTATTTTATCTTATGTATAATGTTTCTTTTTACTTTTTATTGCTGTATGTTATTGGAGCTTTTCTCCTCGGGTCTCCACTGAAAATGTTTTTTTTTTTTGTAACACAGCTGGACCAACCTAGTTAACAAATGTGAAACAAATCAAAAAATAGATACGACCCAAGCTATTGGGAGCGAAGGGCCAACTGTTTGAGATTACTTTGCTAGAAGACTTGAACCTTAAATCTGCTATAAGCTCTCCGCTGATAGTGCCTAGTACAAGTACTGAAGGAGCTAGACAAAGTATGAATCCTGGCCTACTAGTTTGACTACAGTCCTGCAGCCATTGCAGCAAACATGGATGGAGTTAATGTAAGTTCCTTCTTCACGATTATAGTCTATGGAGCTGCACTTCAGAGAACTCTAGGAAAGGCTTGGTTATATAGTATGAATACTGAAGCCACTGAACATATAGTTAATGATATCAATGGCAGAATTCATGAAGCTGAAGGACAAGCAGAAGTTTGTTTCAGCAAAACACTAAAAGCAAGAAACTGAAAGAACAATAGAATAAATAATGCATCAGTAACATCTGCACATAAAACATACCTTAGAAAAGTAAGGACAACTATAAAACAGGCTCTGTGTTATAGTAGCTGAGTTCTGCTCTGAGGAGCCCATCTAATTAATCAAATGCTTGCTCTTAATCCAGTCTCATGAATTACTTGAGCATAAGGGATAAAGAACAGGTCGGCAGGTCAGCTTGGGCAACAGTACATATTGGGGCTTGAAGACATTCACCTAGGGAATGACTGTTTAAGCCAGATAATAACTGACAGTAGGACATCACTTCCAATAATTAAGCTGCATCATGTTAGGAAACCTAGAGCCTTTGTTGTGTATTTCTTTCATATTTCCCTTTGCTCATTTAAAGTATTGGTAAAATGTTAGATATGGACAGTGTGTTTTTTGACTTTATTTGCCTGTAATTACTTTCTTTAATTTGTGGTCTTTTATAAACTGTACTTTTAACATGGGTAGTGAGTGTTAGTTTGCTTATGCTGTCTTATTGAAGTTCTAATACATCATTAAATGAATACCATGTCAGTCATTCCCCTTTTCCTCTCACGCTGTCTACTTCTGCAACATTAGCTGCAAAACTAAAGTCCTGCTAGGATCACTTGTTGCTTTCCCCTCCTTCCTTACCTAACAACCTTCCACGTAATCCATATTAAAAATAAATAATCACAAATTACATTCAATATATATTTTCTGTAAAAACATTACCTGAAAGGTTTGACCTGCATCACAAGAAAACAGTATATTCTGCAACTGTATATTCCTGGCCAAATTACCCTTTCAAAAATATAGAGTTCTTTGCAAACTACCATGTACAAAAGATCAGAATTTTTTATGTTTGTAGGGCAATTTTCTGTGCTTTCTCCTACTAACCTAGTGCATTTGGCCATTCTGAGACAGTGTGGCAACTGTCTAATGTACACAGACAATTCTCTCCTCTTACCTCCCAACACTCATACATGTGAGAGATGCACTTATATCACCAAAATGGAAGCAGTGCACATTCCAACCAAGACCGGACAAGCTGGTCAAGAGGAGAAGGTCAACACCTGCAGCTCACTACATAGAACAGATAGCCCTCCAAAACACCAACCATCACAACCCACACAGAAACACAAACTATACACCCACCTTCGCAGAGGTTCTCAATAAAAATGTACCCAAACAACAGAGACCCCCGAGACAGAAACACACTCAACCACCACAACACACCAACCCCAGAACACACAGCTCTCCACCACAGTGTACTCTCAACCCAAGCTCTTAAGGCAAAACACTTTGCCCAATGTACTAAACATAGGAGACTCAATTGTGAGGCACACTGATGTCCCACTCACTAGGTTGAACAAGGAGTCAGTTGTCTATCAGGTGCCAGGATCCGCCACATAACACTTGCACTCAGGTCACACCACAACAAGTACAAATATGACTCAGTCATTGTCCATGTCCATGTCCATGTGAATGAACTGACATGTACCTCCCTGGACTACATGAAAAGAGATGTGATGGAACTCTCGGATTATGTGGCCCAGGCAGGTATGACACTAGCCCTGAGCAGTATTCTACCATCATACAGAATGATACCACAGTATGAGCAGAAAATGAGTGACTTCAACAATTGGCCAAGTTTCTGGTGTCATTCTAAGGTGAGCCAGTATCTGTCTGCCTGGGAGAACATGATCAACAGACCTCGATGCTTTGCCAGAGATGCCCTGCATCTGTCACACCTGGGAGTCTGAGTACTGGCTAAGGCTCTTGCAACCCTATAGTGCCTTTTTAGGCAGTGTTCCAAAAACCAAAATCCCACCATAATAGCTACAAACAAATGCAATCTGAAGGTCATGCTGCTCAATGCTAGAAGTCTAACTCTCAAGATGCACCCGCTCAAAGCTCTCCTCAAAATGGAGAATGTCGACATCTGTGCTGTAATGGAGACCTGGTTTAAAAAGGTATGGAATGAGCTGTGCTCCCAGGCTACAGCTTATTCCATACCTTTCAGCCCTAGAATATGGCTGGAAGCTTCAAAGGCAGTGGTGTTTCCATATTCTTAAAGGATACATGCACGTCTAGACTGATAGACCAGCATAATGCATCCGAATTACTTCAGGTGCAACTAACACTCTGTAAGATGGCAATACAAGTCATAGCCTGCTACAGAACCCCAAACATGTCCCTAGGCTCTCATTCCAAGTTCCTAAGCACCCTAGCACCCTAGAATCTATCAAGGTCCAACCCAATACTCTCATACTGGGTGACTTCAACTACCCTTCCATCAACTGGGAAAACTATTCAAGTGCCAATGTACAGGCCCAACGCCTTCTGGAATTTATCAGTTCCAATGCCCTGGACAGCTCATTCTGACTCCCACTAGAGGAAGCAACACCCTTGACCTGGGTATCACCAACATGGGAGACCATTGCTCCATACCTATAGTCAATTCCTCCCTAGTTAAATCTGATCACAAACTGATCACCATGGTAATCTCCATCTCACCTACACCACTTGCTAAGGTGACCACCCAGAAAAACTTCTCTAAAGCCGACTTTGAGCTCCTAAAAACAGAGGTGGCTAGCTCCTCGGTATCCATGCCAATGGAAAATAGCTGCATGACTGCCAAATCAAACACCAATACACTGTACAAGCATGTACACAAATGCATGGACCTTGCCATATGAAATAGAACTAAGACGTTCTCCTCCAAAAAAAGGAAGCCAATCTGGTGGTCCCCAGCCATCAATAAACTCTACAACAGAAAGAAGAAACTGTTGCAGAAAAAAATAGTCACAAGACTGGAAAACCTCCCTTATCAGTCTTAACAAAAAGCTGAGATCCCTTATCAAATCCTCTAAAGCCAGCTATGAAGGCAGAATTGCGGCCGACACCAAAAAGAACCACAAAGCCTTCTTTAGCTATATCAAAAACCTCAAAGGCAATAGCCAGATTTGCTCTGAGTTATTGCACAATGGCACCTCCTATACTGACCCAACAGATATAGCCAACATACTGGCTGACAGATTCAGTGCCAACTTTACCCCTCTCTCCCCCAAGGGCCCTATCACAATACCAGAAGAAAGCCTGGTACCCACCATTTCTGCAGCACAGGTAAAAGCTGCATTGTCCAAAGCCAAGAATACAGCATTCATGGGACCTGATAAAATATCCCTGGCTGTGTCCTACATGAGCTACAAAATGCACTGGTACCACATCTGTGTGCCCTGTTCAATCACAGCCTTACTTCAGGCTTTGTCCATAATGAATGGCGCACTGCTACAGTCATCCCACTCCATAAAGGGGGAGCAACTGCAGAACCTAGGAACTATCATCCTATTAGCCTGATGAGTCTGGTATGCAAAGCTATGGAGAGCATCATCATGGAGTTGCTTAACAAAGATATAGGCAATCTCCAAACTCTTGACTCCACACAGTTTGGCTTTGTCAAGGGGAGATCATGCCTTGCTGAACCTGGTTGACTTATTTGAGGTAGTCACCAAGGCTGTGGATGAGGGTGAAGCAGTGCATACAGCCTACCTCGACCTGGCCAAGGCCCTTGATACCATTCCCCAATCAGGTATCATTGATAAACTCACCAAACTAGGCATAGATCCTTACATCGCTAGGTGGGTTACAGACTGTCTCACAGACAGAACCCACAGGCAGAACCCACAGAGTGAAAGTTGTGGATTTCAAGTCAGACTGTCGATCAGTCACGAATGGAGTCCCACAGGCTTGGCCCTGGGCCCTCTCCTGTTTGGCATCTACTTCTCAGAAGTCCAGGCCAATACAGAAGGACTCTAGCTGACCAAGTTCGCTGATGACTACAAGCTAGGAGTCATTATCAACTCCCCAAGTGATGCAGACATCCAACAAAAGGGTCACTCTGAGACCAATGATTGGTGTTGGAACCATGGCCTGAAGCTTAACACCACAAAATGCATTATCCCCTTTGGAAAAAACTCAATTCCCATGAATTACCATGTTGATAGGAGCCCACTGAACACTGAAGGGGCCATAAGAGATCTGGGCACCCAGGTAGACAGCCACCTCACCTTCGACCACCACATTACCACTGCGGTCAGAATGTCCTTCTATGTGGCACATCTTATAACCAAAGGTTTCGCATCCAGGAAGAAAGAGGTCCATCATCCCCCTCTACTCATCCCTCATTAGACCAATCATCAAATGTAATGTCCCATTTGGCATGTACCTGACCAGATACCTACAACAGCTGGAGATGCCACAAAATTACCTCACAAAAAGGATCCTAGGCCTTAAACACATGTCCTACATGGACAGACTCAAGAAACTTCAGCTGTTCTCAGTCTCTTATCATCTACTTAGGGGTGATCTCTGCTTGACTTACAAAGCCATGTCCAACCCAGCCCTACTTGAAATGCTACACCTAAAGAAATCCCAATCCCCTGTGCCACACGATCCAGAGATCACAACCTCATTACCACAATTAACAGAACATACTGGAGGGATAGGTTCATCTCACAAAGACTGCCCATACTCTGGAAATATGCTTCCCATTCATGTCAAGCAGAGCACCTCACTGGCCCTCTTCAAGAAAAATCTTGACGGGTGGATGGGTAACAGCAAGTTCACTTCAGGGATCATTCCAGTTGCCCTACTGGATAGGGGCACTGTGAACTAACATCGGGTGGCATGGTGCCTGAGCAATTTTTTTGGGCTAGGCTTATAAAGGATCCAGGGCCATTAACTTAGTACACACCTATGAACCTATGTATGTATTTATTACCATTTGTTGACTGGGATGGTCCAACTGGGCAAACCCCCCCTTTTCAGCAGAGCATTAGAAACATAGCATGTGATTACAATATTTAAACTACCCAATCTGGATTTGAGAAATACAATATTTTCCAAAAACACACATATCAATGAAAAATAAAGGAATCAAATAACATACATAATATACACAAATGGGGGCAGAAATTCACATGTTTGCTATATACAAGTAGAAAAGAGAATGGCTATAAGACTGCACAGTTAGAGTGATGAGGTGGTTATGAGAATGTACAGTCAGAGTGAAGAGATGGTTGTAAGTATGTACAGTTAGAGTGATGAGGTGGTTGTAAATATGTACATTGAGTGATGAGGTGGTTCTAAGAATATATAGTTAGAGTGATTAGGTGGTTAAAAGAATAAACAGAGTGATGAGGTAGCTATAAGAATGTACAGTCAGCATGATGAGGTGGTTCTAAGAATGCCCAGTAAGAGTGATATGATTCTATGATTATCCAGCTGCAGAGCAGGAGCATAGCCATGAGTTGGATAGGTATTGTTTGAATCTGGCTTTAAAGGATTTCAGTTTTTCAGTTGTTATAGTTCAATCAGTATGTTGTTCCACAGAGTAGTAGCATAACTTGAGTAAAGGGAGTTCCAGCTGTGGTTTGAGATTTTGTTTAGAAATTAGTAGACCTTCCTGAGGGCAGTTCCCTTGTGGGCGAGTACTGCTGGAGAATGTTGTTTAGAGAATGCAATTTTCAGGTTTATAAATTAGATTTTGTATAGGAAATTGCCTGGGATGTTCATCTTAACCCTGATCAACAAACAACTGACAGCAGTAATCCCCCTACACAAATAACCAACAATGATACACCTTTAAGAATAGCAATCATCAGCCCCTGGAGTGTTTAATAATAAATGAACTCTGTTAGTAACATGGTTCTCTTCACATAAACCTCACAGTGTTGCTCTATCAGAAACTTGGATAAAAGATGACTTCTGTCCCTCAGTCATAAGACTAAGTTCTAAGCACAAGAAATCTGGACACAATCAAAAATAATGGGGGAGTAAAGGCCCAAAATCAGAGAGAGGTTTTAAATATTGCTCTTATAAATGTAGAAAGTTGCTTCAATAATATGTTTTTCTTTAGCATGCTTTTTCTGAATGATATGAAGTCTTAAAGTCAAATGTGTATAACTATTTAGTGACTTCAATCCACAGTGATTTGCCAGAAAAACACAAATTATATGAGGAGCATACCAAAAATATGAGTCAAAAATCTGGACAGATCAGAACAAAGTTTATTTTCAGTTTTGCTGCTTTTCTTATTCATATATAACTGTCCCCTAGAATCTTATCTTATTTGAAGTGCTTGTCTTATACTAACAGATAAAGGTTTCTAATTCTGACCAGTTACCATTTCCTACTCTTTTCTTACTCTAGTAAAGTCTTACTTATCAATACACTTCTCCTCCTCAGCAGTTACTTGTTGCTTAGAATTCTATATTTCTGGAGCTTTCTGTTTTAATTTGACAGGAAGTTTATAACTCTAATCAGATTGTGAATTTTCTATACATTGTAAATTAAAACTCCTTTGGAATATAACTTGTCATTAAATGATTCCTTCTCTTTAGTTCTGCTTGCCATTTCTGCTTCCTTCTCTGCAACATTTTTAGGTTGCAATGACATTTATACTGTCTCTGTAGCAAGATTTTTTGACTGTGTTATGATGTATTATTTAGCCCCTTTCCTTTTCTGAAACAGTTCCTGTAGACTGATCTGTCATTGGTGTATGCAAATACATCTGTGTAAATGTTGCAGTTTCTTTTTCTTTGTATCCTTAGCCAAACGTTGGTTTCTTTGAGACTCTTATGCTATTTCTGGATTGCTGTTGCATTCTTATATGAATGTTTCTGGTAGCTACTATAAAACTCCCTATCTAGAGTATGCAGAATTGTATACTCTAGGCTTATTCTTGCTGGTTTCCCCCACACATTGATAAGGTGGTTTGTCAAAAAGATTCCCTTCTTCCTATTGCCTCCATAAATCTTTAAGGTGGAAAAAGTATATCTGTATTATTAAATCATGTGCTAAATTGTTATGCATAGCAACAGAATGCACTACCTTTCCAAACACAGTTTATATTTCATAATGTTTAATAGGATACCACTTTCTAGCCTTATGAATGTATACCCCATTGATTAATTTTTAGTAAGGGTCTTCTTTTTATAAGCATGATAAGCATGACCATACCACTGGAATTTAATATTCCTTGAAGCTCCCTGCTATTAGTTAAGGCACTGTACTTAGTCAGCTTTGTAGTAGCACAATAACAAAAGACTGACTTAACTAGCCTAGCAGACAATTCATCATATTCCATAGGCATAACAGTAGCAGCACACTTTTTTAGTGGTTACAATTTTCACAGGTATAACAGGGATATTATTACTGTAAAATAATAGTATCATTATGAAACTATCGATGTGACCCTTTTTAATACTTAAATCAGTGCCTGTCTAAGTCTGATACTTTGTTCATTTGCAGAATTTGATCCAAGTTTTCCATAGATCTAGACTACTCATCATTAAACTTATTGTCATTTCCTAACAATCTCTCTCTCTACCACTAAAACAACATTTTCAACGTCCTTAAGGGCAGTCTTCACTTTCATAAAGAAGAAGCTGGAAAAGCCCTTTTAGATTTATCAGTGTTTAATATCTCTGTCATTTTATTTCTAATATGTTGATCTTTAGGATCTAGCCATTATTTAAGTACCTGGATTAAATCACATGGCTAAGTTCTTAATGTTTTGTTAGAACTATGAAACGTGAGGCTTGTGTTTCAGAGGTAACAATAATTATGGCTAATCACTTTTTATATTCCTGGTATTAAGTCTCTTCCGTGCCTATGAGGCTTTTAAAGGTTTCCCAGTAGCTTAGTTGGGAGGATTTTAACCTACTCACTGTGATCCCATTCCTCCTGATAGGTATACTGGCTACCACGTATGTCTCAAAGTCTTAATCCCTAGTTAGTTATTACACTGGTAGAATGGTTTTTGTCTTACCATGTATTTCTTTGAAAAGTGCAATATGAATGACATACAACCGTTTAAGTCTCCCAAAATAATGTTCAGCCCTCATACATGATGCACGTATTTTTGCACTGAGTACTGGTACATTCATTTTCGGGTTATATTTTTGTGTAATACTGATGTACTAGCCTCATGTCAGACATTTTAACATTTAATGACTTGCCAGTCTTAAGCAAATCTTTGTATCACACATATTCCATCTAGTCTTCATCTACACCTGGGATTAACATTTGTCTTTAAAAGAAACAAAAACTTAAAACACAGATTATCTATTTACCATGTCAATTGAGAACAGGAACTAACTGGTGACCATACTAATTCATTCTTAACAGTTGGACCACTGGTTTCATACATTGTATTGCATACTAATTTACTGAAAAAAAAAACTTTTCATCTTAGGTACTCAATGTCCATACTTGGGGGTTCTATTTTTGAACATAGATAGTTCTCAGATCCATATTTTTTACTTTAATGATTGTTTTACCTCTCTTATTAATGGATTGACTCTGGTTTGACTTTGTTAGCCACTATCAACCCTGAAGATAACACTTTAACCTCCATAGTGCATGTTACTGTACGCAAACTCAACAAAAACCCTGCCATACTAAGGTTAAATTCCCTTCCAAGTATAAGATTTAGCATAGTGTTCATCTTCTTTTTGTACTGAAACAATAGCTTGCATTCACAGAATATATGCACCCAAAAACTACTTTCTGAATCATCACATCTCCAACATATTGTTTGTTTTCTGTGGAAAGATTTTTTTTCAAGTATCCCAGGTGGAGGAGTATAGAAATAGTTATGTAAATATTTCTATGCAAACATTCAAAGTTCCCCAATTTAGTGGAATATCTAGGGGTGAGACACATTTACATATATAATATATTTAATTGTTCATTCCATACAATTTTTAGCTTAAGACTGTATTGTCTTAATTATAATAGTACGTTATATGTTCCATTTACTATTTTTTGGTATGCCATTTCATTTCCAGCCTCAATTATAAAATCTACTGTTTGTAATTTATCAAATTTATCATCCAGCTTCCACATATAGGCTCATAGATGAATACTAGGCTAGGCTAAGCTTAGCCATGTTATCCCATTAGGTGTTCAAATTACCCTTTCCATGATTTTTATTCTTATACTTTTCATGGTGAAAGAATGTTTCTGGGGTCATACTACAATGTACTAAAAGGGACCCTGCTGCAGGATAGGTAATTTAGGCACTGTTTCTGTACATTAGGAACACAAGCAGCAGTACCCAGGTAAATTTCCCTATTCTCATTCATTCATGTAAGTTGCTTTTGAATAGGGAAAACAATGAGCTTTGTTTTACATGGATGGGGAGTCTGTTCCAGAGTAATGGTATCCTCTGTGATATGTAGCTGTCCCTCTAAACCATTCTGCTTGTATTGCAGACATGGTTAAGGTCTCTGGATTGCAATTTTTCTGATACCATTTCACTTGTGGATGTGCATTTGGTCCATTAGTACTGGATCAGAGGATGCTTTATAGGTCAGGCACAGACCAACTCTTAATAGTCTATAAGAGGCCAAATATAGTGATGAGGTGATCCATGTGGGTCATGCAGTTTTGTCCCTGTATTCTCTTTGTGTGGAACCCTTATTGGCACTCTAGTTATTGCATATGTCAAGCCAGGTACATACCAAATTGGGCAATTATACTCTTGACGGGCTTGATGAGGGCGGAGTACAGTGGGACAAAACATCTCTCTCCAGAGATGTCAATCCCCAGCTTGCAAGTTGAGCAATCTAGAATGACTTCTCAACATTAGACACATGTTGGTCAAATGCTAGGTCAGTGTCTGTGTATTTTTCCAAATCTCTAACTACTGGATCAACTCTTTATGTTTGTCAGTTGCTGATGTGGTAGTTTCCCAGGGCAGTCAGTTTCCCAAGAGTTGCAATAATGAACTTTTGGCATTTAGCTAAGTCCATGACTCTGGTACCAGTTATTTGTTTGGCTGAATCTTTTGGGGATTAAATGACTGCTCCCAGCTTGCAGTCATCTGCAAACTTGGTCAACCAAAAACCTCAACATTTGCTTGGCCTTCTAACAAGTAGATGCCAAACAGAATTAGTTCCAGTACCAAATGTTGTGGGACTCATTTAGTGACTGATCTTTTTTGGAGGCATCTTCTCCCTCTCTTGACTTTCTGTATCCTATTTGTGAGTCAGGTGGCAATATCTTGGGTGACATGGGAGTTTATTCCTATTTTAGTTTTTCAATAATTCCTGAGTTGGGTATATTGTCATAACTTTAGCCAGGTCTATGAAGGTGACAGTGGCGGCTGGTGACTTCAAATCAAAGGGGGGCTGCAGGAGACAGCTGGATGGGTGGGGTCAATGGGAAGGGGTGTGGCCAACTAGAAAGGGGAGGGGCTATGCTCAAAACCACAAAAACTAATTAATTAAATACGCTGCCCTGGAGGCCAAACAGTCATTATGAGAGTCCAATCAAGACAAAATGAAGTGTAGAAGAATAAAAATATTTCAATGCATTGGCTGCATGACAGCTTACTTAATATCTAGAAGGAAACAAAAAGGTTGTGAGGCATGAAAAAATAAATTACTTTTTAAATACATTACTGGAATGCCAGTCAAAATCAAGTATAAGAAAAACAAGCAGCACTCAACTCAAACCACTTCTCCTTGCACTGCAGTTCTAATTATAATTTATATTCAGCTTTATTAAAGTACCAAGTAACATGCTGAAAGTAGAAATCTCTGTGATGCCCCACTTGTAAAAATGTTTCTTATCCAAAAAAGACCTGCTGCCTGACAACTATCTACTTGTTTCATGGGGAAAACATGATCAAAGTAAAAAATGAAAAGCAAACAAGAAACAGGCTCAAGATACATTGCTTAAAGGATTACTGTACAGGTTATGGACCACACATGATTGGCATTCTGTTTAGTTTACGGGTAAAGCCTGCAGAGATGACTGGAAGTCTCCAACAAGTGTAATGAGCTTCTTAAAATAATGTAATCCTGTCCTTTATTACAAATTTTCTGAAGGGTATGAAATCTGAAACTCAAATGTCTGCCATTATTTTCTAACTTCAGCCTTTAATGATTTGTCAATAATTTGCCAAAAAAACAAACAATTTTATGAAAAATGGACCAAAAATGTGATGCAAAAATATAAAATAGCCACACAATACAGCTGGGAACCTATCAAAGAAGGGACACTTTAATATTAGTACTGCTAACTTGAGCAACTGACAAAATAAAAGAATCTACATGCATTTCTGAAATAAAAGTAATCTATAACTCTGATTATTACAGTTATTTCTTAATTGTAAACCCTCCATGTTTTCTTCCAAAATTGCTATTTTGCAGTGGGATTATTAGGGGGAAGAGCAACATTTTCAGCCAAAATCGGGGACAGTTGAGAGGTTTGGCTATGCCTAATTCTATAAAGCAATTTATTTGCATGTACCTCTCAACCTGTTAATACAATAAATCTGGACAAGGCCACATATATTGGGGAAACATAAACAGTACTAAAAATTGCTCTTGTATAAACTGAGACAGTTGATAGAATAACCGGTCTTACTCTAGCATGCATTTTTATGAAGGTTATGAAGTCTGAAACTCAGTGTATCATTATTTAGTGACTTAATTCCTAAATGATTTGCCAGAAAACCACAAATTTTATGAGGAACAAACCAAAAATAAGAAGCAAAAATCTATTCATTCTTTGAAAATCTGGACAGTTGGGAGGTATAGTTCAACTGGAGCTGTCTGAGTTTGCCGCCCTTCCCCCTCACAACATGATCAAATGGAGCCACCCCCCCTGTAGCCATTCCAATGATCCATTACTTGGCTATTTCACTCCATTTACCATAAACACTAATGTGCATACTGCTTTACTTCTATGATGATTTGGACTTCATTTGAAAGTTTTATTTTGCATTTTACAGCACAAACACTAAGACATCTGTTAAACAAAGCAATGCAGTCTCACAATGAAAGCAGACTTAGCATTAAAACTTCTCTGCCCTTGAAACTCACATTCATTGAAACAGCATTGAAACCCGCATTCAGAGAAAATACATTTTGCCAGTGGCAGATAAAGATTAATTCTGGGTTGTTTTCAAATCATAGGCCCCTCTCATATGAAACATACATGTGCTCTTTGATACACCTTCCTGATTGTACTAAATTATATTCCTTGTACAGTACAGTACAGTTGTTAGAGGGTGTTTTAAAATTATTAAACAATGAAACAAAACGCATGCACCAATGACAAAACTGCCCAATTCATAACATTTTTCCAGTAAACAATGAAACAAAATGCATGCACCCATAATGACAAAACTGCCCACTTCAGAACATTTCCATCATAAAAGTCTACTCAAACTTCTACAGTCCACCATTATCAGTAAATATGCACAATTCTACAGTCCACCATTATCAGTAAACATGCACAATTTCTGAAGAAGTAAAAGTCATCTAAATAATTCCACATTAAAGAAATCTGTAACTAATGAAGATGTTGCTGCTAGCAAACACCTTTATATTTCATGGTTTCATCGAAAAATAAAGTGTCTGTTGCCCCTGAGGAATAAATTGCATATATTACATTAAAAAATGATAAGCTAGTAATATAATATTGCAATAGGAAATGGATGGCAAATTGATAACAGGCTCATAGTTAGTATCTTCACCAAGTAAGACATTCTCAGTACGGCAGCATCCACCCCTTGTGGGAGTAGAACCCACAGCCTTCTGCATCAAAAGCAAGTACAAAACCTGTTGTGCTATTAACAATGCAAACAGACTTAGCCTAAGCAGCACTAAACTTCTCTTCCCCTGCAGCTCTCAGCTCCTTGTAAAATCTACTCAATACTCAACTGCATCTCAACTTCGCAGCACAAGAAATCTGGAAAAAGCCAAAATTTATTGGGGGGGGGGAGGGGGGCAAAAACCTGGGACACATTAAACATTGCTTGTATAATCTTGGAAAGTTGCTAGAATAAAATGCTGTCTTACCACCATACATTTTACTGCCAAGGTCCCTGTACAAAACAATAAGAGCAACATACCACTACGCCAAATCAGCTGCTTTGTGGAAGAGGAGGAGGAAGACTGAAACTTAAATGGCTATCATTTAGTGAATTCAGTTCTCACCATAGCGGTCAACCTCTTAGCACAAAACACCTGGACAAACCCAGTAATGAGGGAATACAGCCCACAAACTTATTCAGTGAATTCAGTTCTTGCCATAGCTGTCAAACCTAGCACAAAAAACCTGGACGAAGCCAATAATGAGGGAATACAGTCCCAAAAATAGGAACAAATTTAAAATATTCATCTTATAAACTTAGAAAATTGCTAGAATAAAAAGGTTGTGTTACTGTGTATTTTCTGAAGAGTGTGAAGTCTGAAATTCAAATGCCTGTCAATTTTACTTCTGACGGAACAAAAACAATTTTCAGCAAATGCCCAGGGAGAAATACTGCAGACATATCTTTGTAAAATGGCAGGACAACAGAGCAAATCCACACAAACACAGGGAGGAGATGCAGACCCCACACACAAGGTACCCCAGGCAAGAATCAAACCAGGAAACCTATAGCTGTGAGGCAACAATGCTACCACTGCACCATCAAATATGCAACTAATTAAACATTCAGAAACCTGAAGTCTGAAATTCAAATGCCTGTCAATTTTATTTAACATTTGTTAACCAGGGCAGTCTGACTTAGAACAAAAAAACAATTTTCAGCAGAGGCCCAGGAAGAAATAATGCAGACATGTCTTTAACATGGGAGGACACAAAAGCAAACCCACACAAACATAGGGAGAAGATGCAGACCCCACACAGAAGGCACTCCAGCCAAGAATCAAATCTAAGAACCTGCAGCTGTGAGGCAACAATGCTACCACTGCACCATCAAATATCAAGCATTTACATATTTAGAAACCACAGATATTATGAGGAATAGAACAGATCAAATAGGAGGCAAATATCTGCAAATTTTTACAAATGGTGGTGTGTAGGGAATTCAGGCCCTTAATACCTGCATACAAGGTACAGGGTTCAAGCCTGAGGTATTCCCTACCACACCACCATGAATTTGCTCTAGCCACCGGTATATAGCAACTGGGACATTTTACACACACACACACACACACACACACACACACACACACCTCTACCTGTTTAAATGTGTCAGATCCAAGTCCACAAGTAGCCCGCCCGCTCGACATCCATGAATGAAGTCCACGATGAAAGCCCCGAATCCATGAAGCAGTAACAAGTCCACCCACCATGAAGCCCACGGGAGCTTAAAACTTACCTCACCTCTCTCCTGATTGGTCCTGTCTGCTGATGAAGCAGTCCAGAGTTCCTCTGTTTTGTGCGGTCATCACTGCACAGATTCCTGGGCATCTGCAGGGCAGAAATGCCTTCCCTGTATCCGGACTGCTGACTCAGGCAGTCTGACTTCACACAGATTCCTGGGCATCTGTGGGGCAGTCTGAGTGTGTTAGTTCTGGGACTCGTGAAAAAAATTTTTTGTTTTCTTTTTTCTTTAATTTTATGTTTCACGGTTTGTTTTTCTTTTTGTTTGTAGGTGGGAGGACGGCAGTCCTGCAGTCCTATAGCATGAGCCGCCCCTGGTAGAAGATGTTTTCTGTCTTGACTTTGTCTTTTGCTTTGGTGACTTTTTTGAAAAGTCCACTAGGTTAAGTAATCATACGAAACTAAGCTGGGAGAGGTCCAGTGTTTGGAGGTTTTGTATGTCTTTATTAATTCCATGAGAAATCTTTCCAGTCATTTTGAGCAGGGATATGACTGCTGCTGGATGTCCAGCACTCACTTGGTATTATGCCTTTTTGGAGGCTGAGGTTGAACAGTGTTGTTAGAAGCATGGATAACTTGTGTTTCATGCTATTCAAGATACATCCAGGAATATTTTCAGGTCCTATAGATGCAGTATTTTTAGTGCCAGAACTTGGTCTTGTGTGATAGATGGTGACATATTGGTTTCTAATATTTCTTATCAGATGAAATATTTCTTATCAGATGAGAGTGAAATGAAACTGGAGCTGAGTTAATTAGCTGGCAGGTTTGCTCTGTCTTCAGCTTTAGAAAATGTGGTGTCATTTACAATCAGTTCAGAGCACTGCTGCTGCATAGTGCTTTTGAGATGAGACATAACTAAAGAAGATTTTGTGATTGTCCTTATTCTCAATGTCTTTTCTTTGCCTCAAATTTGGGCTTGGTGGTTTTAGTTAGACTCCTTAGTTGCTTATTTTTTTAAATCATGGAATTTCTAATATGCTGGGTGTTGCATTTCTTATTTTTTTACCACAATTTTCTTATTTTTGTTATAAAGATTATTGATATTGTGGTTTTGCAAGAGAAGATTGTTTATAGGGTTTACCCTGCACTTGTTTTTAGTGGCTACAGCTGCTTCTGCACAATTGTTTATATGCTGATACAAGTTTGTGGTGTACTTTACCACATAAGCAGTAGGAGGTTTGGGGGATTTGAAACTTACCGGGGTATATGTTAGGGGTAGGAAGTTTACTTTAGGGGAATGTCAAAAATTCCAGAGATTGCATAGATCTTCAGTTTATTTTTATTTTTAAGGAAATTGCTTTGTGGTCGACCCCGACAAGTGAGGATTTTACACAAGGGATGGAGCATAATTTCCACATATTGGTAAGGACAAAGTCAAAATGTTTCCCCTTGTGTGTACTCAGACTATTTGGTCCATGTGTTAGTCCAGAAATCACTGTGCTTTCACTCTAATGGTTGTATGTTTCCTAGTTTGTAGCTGTGTAGTTGAAGTTACCAAGGAAGATGGAACTGGGTTTAATGCTGAGTGACTCCAGTTCACAGAAGCCAGTGGCTGTAGCCTTCTGGGGTCAGAGGTTATTCTGTAGCTAGCTAGAATATGATATGGGACTTTGCTAATGGTTAGTTGGACATAAGCTCTAAGGCATTGTGCTGCTTTACCAACCTTGATACAAGTCTCTTATAGATGAATAAGAAAGACACTGCCATCTTTATTCCCTTCCTGTGTGGTAGCTGGTACAAATGTATGTAAGGTATTATAGTCCTGCAAAGCTGGATTACTGTCCACCAATTTAAACCACATCTTGTTCACTAAACAGGTGTCTTCATCCTCAATGGTGTGGAAGGCTTGCAGGGAGTGGAGTTTCTTGTTTAAGCTCCTAGCATTGATCAGTAGCACATTTATAATTTTCTTTGTTTTATGTAGGTAGACTGGCATTGCATAAAAAAGGCATTGTGGGGGGTGGACAATGTCTTAGCCAATATTTAAAAGCATAGAATGGACAGGTGCGAACCATCCCTGTCAAAGCAGTGTGACCTGTTATTCATATCCTCCCAGGCTGACAAATATTGTACCCTCCTTTGAATGACACCCAAAGGTAAGTCAATTATTAGTCAATTACCTTTTGTTCATACTAAGGCATCATTCATGGGGAAGGTAGGATGCTGTTCAATGCTAGGTTTATAACTGCCTGGGTCTTTATGAAAGATGAGGAAGTATAAAGGAAAACTACCCCTTAGGCAGTTAGTCTCCATAAAACCTGGCCCTGTACCCCCAGTCACTCAGCTGCCAGTTTGCCAGCAAGTGCTACTAATGACCAAATTACTTTATTTTGTAGGTGTGATAAGAGCCTTGTGAAAGGCAAAATGGTGAGGCTAGCTCATATAAGGACTAATGAGGATTATTTTGCATGGCCAACATGCAGCCTTATAATAGTGTAACACAAACTGTCTCAGGACCAGGGCAGATATATGGGGAAAATGCTGGGCAACCTGCTGAACAGCTGCAGTCAGAGGTCTGAACCCTATAACCTTGTGTGTGGTGTTAACAATGTATGCCCCACTCACATCACAACTACAGCTACATAACAGCAACAACTGTAGATAAAGCCTGAAACTGGAGCAGAGCAGTGCAAAGGTCCACATATAAGGGGAAGGAGGAATCATTGGTTAGACAAATGTGCAATGTGCACACTAGAACAATTTGTGCACCAGTATGGGTTCCCTGGAATGTATGGAGTCAGTACACAAATGTCTATCAGCGGGTCCTCACATTAACCTACACTAATCTGCCATTGACATACCAGGAAATCACAGTGCTGTGTAAAATGTACCCCACACATTATACAAAATTCTGCTCAGTACACTAAATTCTGTACCCACCCTAGAAATGACTCTGCTAAGAAGGATAACACTCAGCCAGGAGATCCCTCAGATAGTACATCAGCCAATTGGCTCTAGCATACAAAACCTGGACAGGAGTACAGGTTGGTTTGGCCTGGAGAGACCGTCTTACTACTGATGCTCATACTGGGCATGCTCCTACAGTTAACTTTTTTCATCCCATGTCTGAACACACATCAGACTATAAAACCGGGATGTCCATATATCCCTTTTGCAGAAAGACAGATATGCACACCCGAACTGGCTCTCACCACCCCCATTGGACATGATTACCCCCATCTATTGATGAGTGGTACATATAGGATATACCTGGATCTGTTGCATCTGATATATATATATATATATATATATATATATATATATATATATATATATATATATATATATATATATATATACATACAATATATAGGTAAGATATAAAAATACTTTTCAGAGAGGTGGAAACAGGGGAAAAAGAGAGAGACATAGAGCAACTCTGGAAGCCATAGAGTGATGTAGTGCTGCAGCCAGAAGTACACCAAGTGTAACCAGTGGCATGTGCAAATACCATGGTGAATCCCCATTGTGTAATAGGAGGTAGAAGTTGTGATGCCACATCAGCCACCTTGTGTGTGTGTGTGTGTGTGTGTGTGTGTGTGTGTGTGTGTGCACACATAACTATAGCCTCTTGTGGATGTGTGTATTTTCTGCTTGTGTGTGTAATGGTAATACATTTTGAGCCGTGTTCCACCCTCTTAACTCACCATTGCCTTTACTTTACAGGGTGGGCTGATGTCCTCCACCTTAAAAGCACCGTTAGCCTGTGACCAGGTATGTAATCTCTGTGGTGCACCCAATAAGTACATAGCCCTATATTACATACAACTAGATAGGTAGGGGTTCTATTCTGAGCAATGTCAAGTGTGTGTGTGTGTGTGTGTGTGTGTGTGTGTGTGTGTGTGTGTGTGTGTATAAATATATTCACTTGTGGCTGTGTGTATTTCCTAGGTGTAATGGTAATGCATTTTGAGGCTTGTTCCACCCTGTAGGATCATAGAATGTTACTAGGCTATTGGCCCTGAGGCCTTTACAAGCCTAGCAAAGAATTTAGCCCATGTTCCAACAAGTTGGCACCCTATGCCACTGTCCAGCAGGGATACAGATGAAATCCCAGGGGTGTATTTTCTGTTCCCCATCCAGTTTATACAGGTTGTGCTTAAAAAGGTTTAATGAGGTACCCTGCTTTATGTGGAGAGGCAGTCTATCCCACAAAAGGGGGAGTGTCTGGAACACAAATCTGTCCTGCTAGCAACTCCTATTGATGTCACACTTCAGGTTGAGGTTGTGCATGTGGGTTACTCGAGTGGAGCTTGACTTCCGGATATGCAGCAGTCCCATCAGGGCGGGGTCTGCAATTGCTTTGTATGCCAGACAGAGGTCACCTCTGAGGAGTCTGTAGGTGACTAAGTAGAGGGACAGGGCTTTTAGCCTGTGTGTAGGGGGGATGTTTCAGGCCCTGGGTTCTCTGGGTGAGGAACCTCTGTGGTCTCCCCAGCTGCTGCACATGGTTTGTGAGGTACATGTTGAAAGGGGCATTGTACTCAATAATGGGTGTTTTAAGTGAAGAATGCAGAGATGTTATGCCCACCTTGTCCCTGGATGAGATACCCTTACTAATGAGGTGGGCCATGTAGAAAGCTGTACATACAATAGAGACAATTTGGTGGTCAAAAGTCAGTCTGCTATCAACCTGGGTGTCCAGGTCCCTCACAACTGATTGCATGCTTAGTGTCTTATTATCAATGTGATAATTTGTGGGGATGTCTTCTTCTTTTAGCTTTTCCCAGTTAGGGGTCACCACAGCAGTTCATCTGTCCACTCATGATTGGCAGTGGAGTTTTGCCAGCGCAGTGCCCAACCCTCCACAGAAGGCACACACACGCATGCACTCATGCCTAGCACCAATTTACTGTGTCACTTTTCCCAAAAGGGAGGATGATGCATGTTTTGGCATTCATTTTGAGGCCATGTTTCTGGCACCAGTCATATGCTGTGTGAGGCCCTCTTGGAGGATGTCCACATCACTAGGGGAATTGTTGACAGCACCCAGCTTGCAGTCATCTGCAAATTGGGTCAGCCATAGCCCACTAGATTTGGCCTGCACATCTGAGAACTGTACCCGAAACAGCAGAGGCACCAAGACTGATCCCTGGGTTACACCGCTTGTTACAGGTCTACTACTTGAGGTGGCTTCCTCTATTTTGACTAGATCGGTTCTATCACTGAGCCAGTTTACTACCCATCTGGTAACATATGGATTGATTCTTAGTTCACAGAGTCTGATATAAAGGCCTTGGCCAGGTCAAGGTAGGTGGTGTGCACCATCTTCCCTTTCTCTATGGCCTTGGTGACTGTCTCACAGAAGTCGACCGAATTTAACAGCCATGGCCACCCCTTGACAAATCTAAACTGTGTGGGATCAAGTGTCTGGAGGTTGCCATTGTCCTTGTTATTGAGGTCCATGATAATCTGCTCTATGGCCTTGCAGATCAGGCTAGTTAGACTGATGGGTCTATAATTTCCTGGATCAGTGGATGCTCCACCTTTGTACAAAGGGATGGCAGTAGCTGTCCTCCACTTGGCTGGGATGAAGGCAGTACTCAGGGTTTGGTTAAATAGGGTGCCTAATGGTGCTGCAAGTTCCTGCCTGAGTTCATGTGGGATGCAGCCTGGGATGTGATTGAGTCCCATGGAGGCTGTATTTTTTGCCTTTGACAGGGCAGTGATGCCTTGCTCCCTAGAGGTAAGGGAAGGGGTGTAGATACTTGGGATGCCCTGTTTTACTGATGGGGGAAGACAGGAGTGAAGTTTTTATTGAACCTGCCTGCCAGCAAGTTGGCTATATCTACAGGGTTTGTGTATGTAGTGGCCTTGACTACCAGTTCTGAGCAGATATGGGTGCTTCCCTTGAGATTGTGCACATATGTGAAGAAAGTGTTATGCTTGTCTTTAGCAGATGTGGCCAGTTTTGATTCACAGTTTGCAGTGGAGGATTTCACTAGTGCTCTTATTTGTTTATTCAGGCTAAGGAGATAATGCTTCCAATTAGTCCCTCTCCCTCTTGGTCCTGGACAGCAAGTTTTGTCTTTCAATATAGAGTTTATTTATTGTAGATGTCCACACCAGACAGGTTTACTCTTCCTTGAGGAGGAGGATTTTGTCCTGTCTGGTATTCTTGATTCCATGCAGCTATCTACTGCTCATGTAGTACCTAGTTGTAGGTTTGGACATATGTGCCAGTTCTTATGGAGGGGGAAGGGGCTGTGAAGCTGTTTATAGCTTCCCTCAGGAGGATGTAATCAGCTTTGATGAAGTGTTTTGTTTGACCCTAGTTAGGGGGGGTCGGGGTAGATGGTGACTTCAAAAGTGACTGCTTTGTGGTTGGATCACACCAGAGATGATGACACTGTAGGGATGCTGCAGTGGTTACTCATGTTGGTTAATACCAAGTCCAAGACATTTGCACCTCTTGTGGGGGTGTCGAGCAACTGATCCAAGGTGTTTGCATTGACGATATCAAGGAATCTATGGCCATTTGTGTTTTGGCAAAATTATTATCACCAGTCTATGGTTGTATAGTTAAACTCACCCAGGATCAAGGTAAAGGACTGAATCTTGATAGATTCGAAGAGGTCCAGGTAGGTGGAGTAGGCATCTTGAGTTAGAGTTGGAGACCTGTAGCTAGCTATGATTTGAATAGGGGTCTTGTCTGTTGTTCTTGTCAGTTATTAACTGCACCTGGAGTATTTCCTGTGCATCATACTGTTTGAGCAGCCTAGAGGTGTGTATGTCTTTTATATATATTATAACTCCACCTCCTTTTGTTTTGCTGACCACAGTTTGGGGTCAGAATGAATAATAGCATAAGTATCCTGGTATGGCTGGTTGCTCTCTGCAGCTTTGAACCAGGTTTCTGTGACTGCACAAATGTCAGCCTTTTCCAGGGTTAAGAATGCTTAAATACCCCATTGCCCTACTTTACAAGGCCTGCTGATGTCATTCACCTTAGAAGCGCCTTTGGACACTCTTCAGCCATATAAGCTCCATGGTGCATGCAATAAGTACGTAGCACTATAGTACATGCAACTAGATAGGTAGGGGTTCTAACCTTAGCACTGGCAGCTGTGTGTGTGTGTGCACGTGTTTATATGTTAAAGCATTTTGAGGCCTTTTCTACCCAGTAAACCTCCTATTGCCCTACTTTACAAGGCCTGCTGATGTCATTCACCTTAGAAGCACCTTTAGACACCCTTCACCCATATAAGCTCTGGGGTGCATGCAATACATACGTAGCACTATAGCACATACAACTAGATAGGTAGGGGTTCTAATATCAGCACTAGCAACTGTGTGTGTGTGTGTGTGTGTGTGTGTGTGTGTGTGTGTGTGTGTGTGTGTTTGTAGGTTAAAGCATTTTGAGGCATTTTCCACCCAATAAACCTCACATTGCCGTACTTATAGCTAGGGGTTCTAATCTCAATACTGGCAACTCTGATTGTGTGTGTATGTGTATATGTGTGTGTGCAAAGCATATCCCATGTGTGTGTGTGTGTTATACCATTTTGAGGCCCATTCTACCCTGTTGACACCCCCATTGCATTACTTTACAGGGCCTGTTCATGTCATCCACCTTATATCCACTGTTGGACACTTTCTACATATATAAGCTTCGTGGCGGGTGTGATAAGTAGGTAGCACTATAGTACATACAGCTAGGTAGGTAGGGGTTTGAATCTCAATACAGCCAGCTGTAGTACTGTATGTATGTGTGTGTGTGTTTGTGTGTGATGCATATCCCCTGTGGCTGTTGGTTACACCATTTTTAAGGCCTGTTGACCCCCTCCCCTTGGCATTACTTTAAAGGGCCTGTTGATGTCATTCAGCTTAGATACACCATTTTAAAGTGTACAGGCCATACAACTCATCTGTACAGATGTCTGCAGAATGTCCAGATGTTTGCAGCATATGTGTGGTCCCTGTCTCATAACAATGGGGTTTTATGTCACTTTAGTGGCAAATCCATGTGGGTTCATGTCACAAATAGTGACAGACATGTCAGCTTCAGGCGTCATACCCTTCTGAAATGTCATGCTGATGCAAAACCTGTTACCCTGTCACTTGTCTTGCTTTCCAAGAGCAATGTGAGAGAAGTGTCCCTATTTTGGGGGTTTCTCCCACAATTCATGAAGGCTTTCCCACGATTGATTTCTGTAAGATGTTGTGAGTTATGCCCCCAGCATATAATGTCCGTGGCACATGCAATATGTACATAGCACTATAGTACATACAAGTAGATAGGTAGGGGTTCTAATCCGAGTATTGCCAACTGTGTGAGTTTCTGCATGCATATCCCCTGTGGCTGTCTTGACTGTATGTATGCGATGGTTATACCATTTTGTGTGCCTGTCCCACGCTGTTAACTCCCCCATTTCCAACTACATAGGGTCCCTACAGATGTCACCCACCTTAGATGCATAGTTACACATTTTATGACACAAAGGCACTGTGGTGCATGCAATCCTGTCAGTCTGTATTGTAAATATGATAGGTAGGTGTTCTAATTGGAAAACTGTCAACTCTGTGTGCATGTGCGTTTCAATGCATGTCCTCATGCAGCAGTGTGTGTGTGTTTGAGATGGCTCTACCATGTTAAGGGCCTGTTAACCCCCTACTGGCAATCCTAACAGCCCCTGAAATTGTCACCCACCTTAATAGTAGTGACAGACACTGTAAAACCATTGTAAGTCTGAGGTGCTTGTGTTTTGTATATAGCACTGTCATATGTAAAACTAGCCTGGTAGAAGTACTGTCAACAAGGGCAGGTCATGAATGAGTGTGTTTGTGTGTATGCATGTATGTATGCATGTATATCCCCTTGCAGCTGTAACTTTTAACTTAACTAACTTTGTAACTTAAAGTTGTAACTGTGTTACAGCCACCAGCATACATTTCAACCCCTCACAGAAAGACATCCAGTTAAAGCCATAAAGAAATGTGGGGCAAAGGCCAAACATTGAGTGCAACCTTTGCATATTGCTGTGACATGTAGGGAAAGTAGATACCAGAATAGGTTGTGCATTTTCCAATGGGTATGACTTGTGACATGACAATATCCACAACCAGAGGAAACTAAAAAAAACTTGTAGAAAGCAAAAAAAAAATCCGTACGTGCACTCCTCTAAAAGTAAATCACTAAAAATGTAATAGACACAAACCAAAATACAGATAAGGCATTTTTCATTTAGCTGATAGCTAAACTTCATCAAATACAGTTAATTTCTGTTACTACTATTTATTTAAAAATCATGTGAACAGTCTTAATCAACCCTCATTAATCAATTATTTCTTAAGGTGGACACTTCCAAGTGCATTACACTTATGTCCTTATTTTCAAGCAAATCAAGGTATCACTAAAGTACAGTCATATAACTTCTTAAAAATAAACTGTAACTTACATTTTTAACATATACAAAATAAAAAGTATATAAAGTGTGTATATTATATGTATATACATAAATGCTGTAGTATAATATCGCAACAAACTTTTCAATTTCAGTATACAAGAAACAGAACAGGTTTCATTAAGGCCAAAGTATTGGCAAGCATTAAGTCTTAGCTGCCACAGTAGTTCTGACATTTCTAGTAATAAAGAAAAAGGGCCACCTCTAACGTCTTCTGATACTTGGTCTATAATCCTCAATTTGAATTTATGGTTTGGTGCCTCATTGCAGTGCTTTGCTAATGCATTGTCTAGCTTTTTCTTGTTGATATTCTTTCATTAAATTTATGGTTGGTTTTACTGATGTAAAATGCTGGACATTGTTGGCACATGACAATATCCATCATTAATCTCTAATGTTAGTCTTTCATGATTTGCCAGCAGTTTGCTAGAAAACCACAATGTTATGACAAATGGAAATAAAATGTGGTAAACAGCAGGACATTCTGCAGAAATATGTAGAGGTGAGAGCTATGGCCTCCATATGTACCACACTGTAGGTTACAGTCCATGTTTGGCAAGGTGTGACTTGTGACAACAACTCAAACCATACAGAGGTCCCCAGTGTGTAGGACAACAAATTTTTCATGAAGTTGTCTAACTGCATAGAGCAGTTATTGCACATCAGAAGCACCTTAATGTCATGACATATAGTGTAAGCTAAGGTAATGTCACACAGACTGTCATATGAGCAAACCAAAGGACATTCTGTCTGTTGCACATGCTGTGGGTATGGTATGTCCTGCCAACTGCCACGTTACTATAAGATGTGCCCCCAGTCCACATCTGATAAGGTGTTAACCACAATCTATGTCACCTATGTGCGTGCAATATGTAGACATCTGAAGGCCTTGTGACTACCTGCTGCCCTCAATGACCCACATGTATCTAGGCATGAATGCTGCCACCACACACACATGTAAGTAGTGCCTAAGGCTGTGTCAACTGTAAATAGTGTGCAGTCTGTCATTCAGCCACAAACTGCTGTTAACACACTGCAATGGGCCATACAGTGGGTATGGATTGGTGCCAAGGTCCTGGCATCAAGCTGAATGCAGACAACAGTGTCAGCATACCATATGGCAGTGACATGGCCACACTATTTCCCACATCAACAGCAACCCCATAAACACACACACTGCGATGACAGACCTGGGTACACGTCATGCTAACAATGTTGCATTTAGGCAACAAGTAATGGCAGTGGTCAGAAAAGGCTTGCATGTGGTTCACCACATATGTAAAGGGACTGCATTCAGACAAAAGGTGGACATTACCTCTGAATAGTCCTCAGTCAGTACAACAATACATTAGAAGCATGGCCGGTCTGCTATGCACCTATGTAGACATCTGCAGAAAGTGTAACTATGTTAATACCCCAAAAGGTCATCCATGGCCCTTCACACCTGTGCCACGCAGACAGCCTCTAATCAGTACTTAACAATGGTTATCGGTCAGGTTGTCAACAGCTATCTGTGGCATGCCTACATGGCAATGTTGTGATCAGCCCTTCAACAGCTGCCCCATATATGAGAATATAACCCTGTGTGCATTACTAGTATGATGGGCCTGAATCACATATAACACAGCACAAAAAGCTGATGGAGAGACAGGTTTGTCAACCAGAGGCTGCCCTGTCTCACAAATGCACTCCCCAAACATGCCAAACACAGTACTATGTAGACTTGCTTCAACTACTTCAAGGTTGGGTGGATGGGAAATAAAAGCAAACATCTGTCCCAGGGCTCCAACATGTGTCTATCAATGCCATGGCCAACATGTAATAACTGATGATTGTGTTGGGTGTGAAATAAGGGATCCAGTTCCAGTACTCTAGTAACCTCCTCAGTAACTATGCACCTGTGATGCTAAGGAACACCCAGGTGACATGCATCAGGACTAGCTTGCTGTGTCAATTGGTATGCATGGCAGTTTATGCTGTCTGCCCCCATTGTCCTTCACACACTGTTCCACACATACCTTGGTGATGAAAAGGTGTCCGTGTTGCCACACCACCATCTTGAGCTTCTGTAATGGCAACATCTCACTACAGCTTACACACACAGATACCTGGAACAGAAACAGAATAAGGTCTGTGAGACAACAGCCAGTCAGTAGTACTAACAGCAATAAAGCTTCATGGCACAAAGGTACATACACTATGATGCATACGCATAACAATTGGCAGCAGACAACACCTTACAGGGCATAACACCACTACACTAGAAAATGCCATTACCTGCACTACATTCCCCTGTGCATCAGACACATATTAGCATGTCCCTGCATCAATGGTATGGATAACAGGGATGTGGCACAAGTATCATCACATGCACAGGATGTGGTGTGGGGTTGGCAAAGGCCTAGGCTGTGCCATGCAGTTAACATCATGTGTGTGTGTCTGGAAGGGTGCTGGTCAGCTGGGCCATGGAGAGGAGCTGTGTGTGTCTGTCAGTGACCTGCATGTGACAGTCATGTGAGTGTGTGCTTTCACACAGTCAAGCCATGTGCTAGCCCTACATGAGGGTATATTGGACAACCATGGACCATACATGACAGAATGGTGCAGTTCACCATCTCTGAACACTGGAACTGGTTCTGCCAGGAGTGGCATTGGCACCACCATGCCCAAGGCCAGATGTGGTACTACTTCCTGATGGTGACAGTGTCTTCTGGCTCTGTGTCCCACATGAGACCACGCAGGACCACATACCATGGCCTGCCATGTTGTGGTGTGGACAGCACCCTCCCTTTGGTAGTACCAGTGGTACTGCCATTACGGGAGTGTGAGTGTTCAAAGCCATGTGGGCTCTCAGCTGCTGAGGTTGCTGACCTACATCCACGTGTCTGACGCCCTACTCCCACCACATCTTCAAGCACAGACATTGCATGGTTAAGGACTGAGAATGTCTCACCCCACCATCTTTCCAGTAGATCAGCAAAATGACATAAGGTTTCACCAATGCCATGGAGGGTGTCATGCATGCCAGGCAGTGTTGCGTCCATGACCCTGAGCATCCATCTGGTGTGCCATTCACAATGTGTCTGTGCCTCCATGATGGACCAAAACATGTGTCAGGTGACACTTGCTGTGACACCTCTGACAGGGGCTGGATGGGCAGCAGTCCTCCTTTGAGCACCTCTATCAATCTGTCTGTGTGGGACCTTGCCAGGTCTCTGGCTGTGGCTAGTGTCTACAGTCTCTGATGCCATAGTCACCATGCTACACTGTTTGATGCCACCACTCTCCAACTGCCCAAAATCTGTGGCTGTTGGGGACTGGGTATTTGTGGGCATACTGACCATGTGTGGGGACACTGGGGTTGGAGGTGGGATGTCAACCAATGGGACAAATTCGGCCCCTAACAACCCCACCTGTGCCTCACAATGGCCCCATCATCAGAGTCCGATGAGACACCATCAGGTTGTGAGAGAGAGACACTCCAACATCCATGGTCACCTGTGAGGGGAAGACAACATGAGTACATTCATTCCTGCAGTATAATGTTTGATGGTTCACACACACACACACACACACACACACACACACACACACACACACACACACACACACACACAGGTGAGGTACCACAAAGGCATTTTACAGACCAGACCTTCTGACTGATGTCATGCACAGCACACAATCAGACCACAACAGCCGCACTCTGGTTAGGCCCCAACAACATGCAGTGCAGGTATGTCTAGTTAATGTTGCTAGTACTATACACCTGTGAGCTACATGAGAAGTAGGAGTATGTGATGGACCTTCACCTAACACACAGTGCACCCATGTACACAATACTAATGCACCCCTGTATAGCACGGTGGCTACACCAATACCAAACTATGTGGGAATATGTTATAGCTCCTGAAAATATGCTACTATGATTACCAATGTGATGCACTGCAGTGAATCCCAGAAGTGAATATGGAACATATTGGAATATGGTTACACTTAGTTGTGTGCATGGGACACTGGCAGCCCTTAACATGCCTAGAGTATAGTTGACCCATAACATGATAGTTCACACTCACCGGCTACAGGTTGATGTTCCCCAGCCACACAAGAAGTACCTATGGAGTTTTGGGGAGAGGTGTTGTCAGTACACACACACATATGGCAATGGTACAGGATAATATGTGCATTTTTCAACATCTACAGTACAAGCTGTGATACTACCCAAATTGCTGACATTCACAATATGTGTGCACATGTGTGTATTACAAAACCCCAACCACAGATGCAAATTGACCTGACATATGCATACAGGAATGCACAGGCTGCCACTATGAATGCTACAGTATTAACATGATGACCACTGGAGGCTTACTTGGACTCTGTGCCATCCACCTCCACGACATATGTACTGATGCTTTCCTGTGAGCTGGTGGCTGATGCTAGGTTTGACAGGAACTCCTCTGTGGCTGAGAGTGGTGGTTGTGTAGGATGCCCTCCATCTGTGCCAGCATGGTCCCTGGCCACAGCTACAGCCCTTTGCTATGCATGATGTATAAGATATGTGGCCCAGTGTTGGACCTGTTCATAGCCCTGTGCTGGTGGTCCACATTATTGACTGTTGCTACCAGTTCTGCCCACAGGACAGCACATTGTTGCAGGTGTTAGTGGCTCTTTCCCAACAGTACCCAGTGATTGATTCTCAGGGCATCGATGATTGCTGCGGCCTCTGCCTCTGAGAGGTGGAGTTGCACCTTCTGCACATCCCACCTGAAAGACGTGAACAGGGGAACACATCACAGGACTGCATATGATGCACACCGTTATGTACAGACCCTGCACATACACTATTGCCAGCACTATCCACCACTAATCCCCACATCATACCCCTGCCATCTACCAGCACAGCATGTTTATGGGCATTGGAAACATACTGCCATTACAGCATGCAATGCCCCCCCTGATCCTGATATTTCTTGCTACTTGCAGCATGTGCTATGAGGTGTTGCACTGCATGTAGCTGTTGCATCTATTACTGCTTGGTCATAGGCTGTCTACATGGTCTGCCATGGTGTCAGCCTCCTACTGTATTAGTAATCATCTGGTCTGTAGGCCCACAACCTCAGGTCTCCCTGGCCTTCCTCCATCAGTTTCTGGAGTATATGGCTGGACAATGTTCTATAGTTTCCCCAGCCAGTGTGCTTGATATTGGTGTCGTGGCACCATGTAGCACCTGCCTCATGTACACGGATGGACAACCATCTAGAAACACCACCAAGGAACACAAAGTGTGAGAGTTGGAATGACTGTACAAACCTGCAGTCCATGCTCTCTGCCTGTCAGTGCTGCATGTCTGTTCCCAAACAGGTTGTCAACACAATCAATACAACTCACACATCTGTATAACATACACACACATCTGCAGTGGTCCTCAACATACACATCCACAAACAAAGGGGATCTTTGTGCCAATGACAGACATGGATGCCACAGCCGTAAACAGCACATAACACACATGGCCACACACCTGTGTCCCACAGCCACACAGGTGTCAGCCCATGTCAAGCATGTTACACATAGAGGACTCCGGTGAAGATACTCTAGTGTGCCTCTGACCTGTCTGTGTATGTGGATGGTCACAGTTACTTTTGTGTCAGGTGACAGACTCCACCATACTGCATACACATTGCTGTGTCTCACCAACAAATACTGTCATGGGTCTGTCACAGTACATGTTGATGTGACTGACCTGATCTAATATGTAAGTCCCTGGAGTATATGCAGTAAGACATGTGTGCACACAGGTTATGTGTCCCAGGCAGGTATGTCCGTAGCCTTATGCAGCATTAAGCTGTTACCCAGACAGATGCCGCAATACAATTGGGGAATGATTGCCGTTAACATGTCCACATATCTCCTGTGATATTCCAGGGGTTCCAGTACCTCTGAGTCAGGGGTGATGTGTTAAACAGACCATGATGCTCTCTGAGAGGTGGCCTCCATCTGTCTTCACAGATCTTCATGCATCTGGCAGTCATCCATGCCTGCCCCATAGTGACTCCATGAGTAACACTGGTGATGTTATCACTACCAACATACACGTGACAGTGCAGCAGACATTGAAGAGCATGCTGCTAAATGCTAGAGGTGAAGACATGACTTTGCCCTCAATGCAAGCATTCTTAACCCTGGGAACTGCAGATGTCTGTACAGTCACAAAGACCATGATTCAATTGTGCAGAGAGCACCCCAGCCTTACATGGTCAACCATCCTATTATACATGCAGAAGGCAAAGTGTAGCCGGTAATGCCATGGGACATGGGGTTTGTGTATATACTACACATATACACACCTCCATGCTGTACATGCAGTAAGATGCACAGGGGACACTGCAGGGGAAGTTCACCATTGCCAGCACAAACCTATTCAATTCACAGCTAGCTACCAGACACCACATGTGACCAGGAAGCCGATTCTGCCTATATGGACCTCATCAACTGTATTTCGAGTTGGATCTGTACCCTGAACCTGGGTCAGTTGAACGACCCTAACATACATTGTGAGACGTACCCATGCCAGCACACAAATGCCCAGTAAGCCATCATCAGTGGATGTAGGAACACCTGGGTATGGCGAGAGGCTTCCCCCACATGAGGTGAAGGTGTATTGCAGCTGACATTACACAACATGGGTTAACACTGCTGCACCTCTACAGTGTCATCCTCCGTGGCAAAGCAACCATCATGCAGTCACGTTTGCAGTCACCATCTCCTATGATACCCATCCACCTAGGGCAGCCATACATACACCTCCAATGTAGAATACATCCTCCTGGGTGGGTATACACACCCTCACAGGCCCCAAACCATCATCAGGGACTGGCACCAATTTACACACACACACACACACACACACACACACACACACACACACACACACACATGTGATATATGTGCATTTCTACAGATGCATGTAGTCAGGTATATCCAACAGGCCTACATTATCTACATCCACTACACACAGTCATCTCCGCTACTGCACATATGTCTGCAACAGCACAGGAAGTAGCTGCAGCTGCTCACTTGTGGTGCTCAGGGACACCAACTATACCACTGCTGCTGGTATTGCATACCGGATGCCTGACAGAGTTGGTGTAGGCAGCATCCCATGTGTTCCCATGAGTACATCAGGATGTCCACAGTACATCTCATGTCTCCTATATGTGGGGAACAGGTCACCACTGCCATGTGACTGTCATGGTATACATCTGCTATAGGAGCCCATTACATCAGAGGATGCATCCTACATGACCCCAAGCATAACCTTGCAGCACCATGAGGAGCCATATTCAAAGGAGGACTGACTACAGCCTTTGTCCTATCCATTTCATGGATGCCCACTGTCACCCCTTTAGACTAAAGTGGGCCATCCCCCACTCAGTCACATGATACACACAGTAACCTAACTAGGCTATTCTGCAAGGCCATAGCAGAGTTTCAAGTGACACACTCCATCACACATACTTAGGCTTTGTCAAGGAAGGGTTCATGTCTGCTACACTCAGGTGACCTCGATGACACAGCCACCAAAGCCATGGACTGGTGATGATACTGCAAAATGCCTACCTTGAGCTGGACAAACTGTGACAGTACAGGCCATGTGGTCATCTTAGATAAAACCCTGCCAAGTATGCATCACACCATATGTTACCATAGGAGTAGCACACCAGTACGCTGATCCAACCCACCTATTCCACATAGGGAAATGCACCTCATGTGGTTCACCCATAAGTAGGTGTGTTACCTGTTGTTCCATGTTTGGGCCTCTGTTATGTGTGCTGTACACATTTGCGGGGCATGTGACAACCAGCCTATGTCCAACCATGTCTGTGGATGACTGCATGCTGTGTGCCATCACCAGATTCCCTACTGATGTGGACATTTGCCTAGGAGGGTCTCACACAGATACATGATCAGTGCCAGACACATGGCCTCAGGCCACATAACAGGACATGCAGTGTGAACCCCTATAGGGAGAGTGACATCACCACATATGACAGTACAAACAACATCCTAGGCATGCAATCAGTCATGAGTGTGCTGTGGACACAAGTCTTTGGCAACATGACATGTCAACACAATGTTGCTTCCATTGTAAGATAAATCTTCTACATGACCCATGTCATACATAAAGGGATGACATCATAGGGCATGGAGTATAAACATCCCTGCATCCCCCGAATGAGGACCCTTAATGTTTATAATTCACTGTTCGTCATCCACATCACACAGCAGCTGTGGACATCACAGAAGTTCCCCAACAGGGGAGAATAGGCCATCACACGTGTACCTCACAGTGAAAGGCCATAAGGCCAAACCTCTACCCGGTTTCATACATAATTCTCATGGGTGACCTCAGTGTGGCATGCAAGGCATTCACAGACTCTACATTGCTGGGACTGCTGCACAAGTGCAAGTTATGCTCCACTCTAACACACTCACACACGCCCTCAACCTGATGTGTGTCATGAGTTAGCCTTCTGGCAGCTCAAACATGTGTCCCACACAATCAGCCTGTGGTGGAATGGCCACCTTGTCCACATCAAGCAGTATAGATATTTACACTTCTGCACACGTAGCCTGGATAACTGGAAGGTTAACTGCACATACACCCTTAGGATACAGCCCGTGACCCTGTTGGACGGGGGCATATGATGCTGCCTTGCATACACATGGGCTAACACCTGGCCTGGGCATATGGCTGCTCACGGCCCATAGCCTAGTAATGTGATATGTCACCAGGAGTAGCAGATATGGTCTGAGTGCCATGACACATTGTGCTGGCATGTGTCCACACCCATCACTGTCATAGACTGCTGGGCGTCCACTATGTTTGTTAACCAGCCTACATCTGAAAAATAAGTGAGTGGTACTACAAGTGCATGTGGACATTCCAGCAACATCTGTGCTACACACTAACTGAGAGCCGTGCATATGTGGTGTAGGGTGTCCTTGTAGCTGTCTGATATCTGCAGTACCCAGATGTTTGCAGAATATGTACATGTGCCTCATAGATATAGACCCACTCCCACACAAATGTGTATTTCCAGACAGTGGTTGGACAATATGTGATGGCTGTCCCCAGAGTTTGGGGAATGTGTCTGTGATGTGATGTGGCAGACCCCTGGGTACACAGTAATGGTACATGAATATCTGCTACTGTAGGCATTCCCTTACATTGTATGCTCAATATGTATGCACTGCCACTGAGCCAGAGCCAGTGTCCCCCCATTACTAGTACCTTATAACCTGCTGTCCTGCTGCAGGGGGTCACCAGGTATGCTAGCCATAGGTGTCAGGCAATGAGATGCAGGTGTGGAGTACAGTGACTTAGTCAAAAAAACGCATTCACAGAGTGAGAGGGGCTCACCGACAGTACATGATGTCATATGTCATCTGTATCCACCAGTTGTTACTGTCAGTATTGTATAATAGACAACAAACTTAGTATTCATATATGAGCTGACCATTGCTGGGGTGATTCAGGGTCCAGAGATGTGATCTATGTCATTGCAGACAGAGCCGTAAGGGATGGCCATAGGTGATGGACAGCAGACTAGCAGCAACATGTCAGTCCAGGCAATGTTGTTGAGAACTACAGTTTAAATTCCTACTTCCCATGACTGCACCCCCCCATCTGCATTCTATTACATGCTTCATTCAATGACACACCTGGTATAGTGCTGTACTCCTTTGAGTGAAGAAATCCAGTTGTAGTATCCTAGTGAATTGCAGTCTCTCTTCATGAATAAAGGTACAGGCCTGTTTACCACAGGCAGCAGCTTGCCTTTTGTAGGTACTGCTCATGAACAGGTGGTTGCCTGTGCACCAATCTGTGATTCCCACTTGCTATTTGCATCCAGAACAGCTGGGTTGTCTTTCCATTAGCCAATGTTAGGGTTACACAGTGCTATAATTAAGGCATTCATGTAGGCCTTGCCCCTTTTCCTGGCCTGTGAAGAAGACATTATGGAGATGTTGGAGCTACAGCTTTACAGAGGGTAGGTAGAAATACTGTCCACTGTTTGGACTGATGTGTTATGTTGACAGTTTTGCATGCTATATCTGGCCATTGCTAACAGACATTCATATTCTGTAGTAGTATACTACTGAGTAATGTGTGTTGGGGTCAGTAAGGAGACAGGCAGATGCGAGTGTCATAGATCCTTTTTGTCTGAATATGCATGCTGCTACAGTTGATGCTGTTCTATTAGCTGTGTATGTTTTTAGGGGGAGACAGTGTTCATGTGACAGGCACATGAACACTCCCTCAGCCTTTGATGTATGTGTGTTGTGTGGATACTCTGTTCTAGGTGTGTGGAAGGTATGATAGGTCTGTAGCAGGTAGCTGGACACACTGCTGCATGTGCAGAAGGCTGCAGCTGCTGCATTCTGGCCAGGTGTCAGACTAGGGATTATGAAGGCATAGGGGGACAGCAAGCTGTTACTGTCAGTGAGGGACCGGTGTCAGCTGTTGTCACAGCATGGCCTGGCTGAGGGTACCTATAACAGTCCAGGTGAAGCATGTGCTTCTGGTACATATGTTACATAATAATGCCATCCAGAGAGTGTTAGGCAACATTTAGAACACAAATTCATTATTGTGAAATGTGTCCCACCCTGCAGGCCTTTAAAATGCTACTGTGGGTTGGCAGTGAGTGCAGTGTGAGCAACCAGTTTTTCTGGACATTGCATGGCTCAGTTATTCCAATGTTATATTGACATGCATGTAGTTGTGCCACAGACTGGGCTGTGGGTCAGGACTGTGGGTGTCCAGATGTGACACATGCTAGAAATGTAACAAATTATATAAAAATATTAATAATATATATTACATATTCATAATAATATATTATATATATCATATTATCATATTATATTATAATAATATGTTATATACTACATTACTAATAAGGTATCATAGTATGTCAGGTGTATTTCTAAGACATATGTGCATGCATACAGTGTGTTACACATGATTGGCATGGACATGTGTGTTCAGATGGGTATGATGTGTGACAACAAGCTGTCTGTCATGGTTTGTAACCCCAATCTGCACTGTATTGCCAGTATGTCGGCACACAGAATAGGTTTTATGGCAACCCTGCCATACATAGGGGGCACAACTGTGGCCATTCAGCAACAGTCTGTGCATTTGTCAGCTCTACCTGATTATTGTAGGCCTCCCATACATCTAGCAGCATTTATTTGTCTGTACTGGTTTGTTGTCTGTGTCAGAGGCCCAAGTTAGTGTTGCCACCTTTTCAAATTGCCAGACTGGGACATTTTTGGTAAAAACGTCAGATTTCACAGGGCAAAACATACCCACGGCCACTACAAATGACATAACCTAATTTTTTTGCCTATGTAACAGCGTATTCTTGTAGCATTTTAGCTGCTTATTCTGTTTCTTATAACATTTAGGTGTTTCGGATGCAGAATAACTGTCTTTTGCAACTATTACTTAAATATAGGAAATATGTTTGTCCTAACATCTCAGAACATTTGCCATTGTTTCTATTTCTTTGCAGGACGCAACTGCCCCAAAGAGGGTTTGTCCCTCACAAAGTTGGACAAGTGTTACCCTAGGTCAAGTACACTGTGATTTGTTCCAGTATATAGGGGTAGTGTGTCACTGGTAATCGGGATATATTTTTAAAAACACTACTTGATCTCAAGCTGTGTTGGCCTACTGGTGTAATGCACTATATTGTAGTTGACAGGGTCCTGGGTGCAATACTTGGCAGTGATGTCTTTTTTTTTTCCCTAATGTTACATGACTGTAATGAATGTTATATTTACAGAAACATTACTAATTCTCTGCAGCTAATTTGGCATAGTGGTGTGTTGCTTTGACTCTAGTGTACAGGGTCCTGGGTTTGAGACTTGGCAGTGATGTCTTTTTTTCCCTAATGTTACATTACTGTACTGCATGGTATATTTGCAAAAGCATTACTAATTCTCCACAGCTTATTTGGTGTAGTGGTGAGTTGCTCTGACTCTAGTGCACAAGGTCCTGAGTTTGAGACTCGCAAGGGCTGGTTATTTTGTTGCTGGGCAGAAAAGTGGCTGAATCAGATAGAGGGGTTAAAGCAGTTTTAAGCAGGTTTGCATGAAACTAAATGATGCCAAAAAGGTGCTTAGATCCCCTTAGCCTTACTTACTGGCACTTATCCCTACTTAAACCCGCGCTATTTCAAAAAAGAAAAGAAAAAAGGGGTGATAGGAAACTGGTGAAATGGGGGCTAGCAGGGGAAAAAACATTATGAAAGGCAGCTAGGGATGTACAGGACAGGTGTAGGAAAGGACCATATCTCTCCATTTCTTGTGCAGCAAGAGCTGTGCATGATGTGGACAATATGGAATTTAGAGCCTCATACCCCACAGGGAGGGGTGTTTGAGACATAAATTTGTTGAGTAATTCATAGTGAAATTGATTAACGTCAGTGTACGTGGCGATGAAATGGAGAGCTATGCATGGGACAAGATTTTTTTGGGGAGACAGATGCCCCCCCTTTTGATAATGTGAGAGTGGGATGTTGGGGAAGGGTAGTAGGTATGCTTGGGGAAGTAAGTTTGGTAGGAGAGGTTGCTTTTGCAGACAGACAAGACTGCAGACAGGGGCGGGTGTATGACACATGAGGGGTAAACACTTTGGATGGGGAGGGTGGCTGGTAATCAGAGGACCACGTGTCCCCAGATGGAAACAGTGGGACTGAGGTCCCCACCCATGGGCAGTCACCACTGCCCTTTCATGGCCCCGAAGGTGGCTGTATGACTGGGCCAGCCTGCCCCTTGAGGTGCACCAGTCTGCCCTCTATCTGTTGCAGGTGGTCATCCAAATCCTGCTGAATGATCCTGCATGCACCATACCTCAGAACTGCTGTCAGGTGACAGGGTCCTCTCTGTGCCCGTGCCCAATAGGGGATAGGCCCCGTCCCCTGAGGTGGTTCCACCCGAGGGTGGTGTAGGACCAGCGGAGGTGACAGCTCCACGTTTGGGTCCCAGACATGCTGGGACCTGGTGCCACAGCCGGATGAGACGGGACAGGCAGATCCACTGGGATCTGCCTACCCAAACATGCTATGATGTTGAGGTTTGTCAAAGTGTATTGGTTAGTCATGAATGAAACATGTCAACATTAATTATAACAGCATGCATGGGTGTTCCAATTAACCCAGAACAATAGAATTGAAAAAAATTCCATAGCAAATGGAACACATGCATAAATGGAATAACCTTCATTATTGTAACAGCATGCCAGCGACAGTTATGGCAACAGGCCACCAACAGTGGGATTTGAACAAGGTATGTTAGTATGCAAGCATTGAAATATATGGGCAGTAATACAACACAAGTTCCAACATTAGGTTTTAAGAACAACATACCTGTAGTATATGAATAATAATTAGCGATGCAGATACAGGGTGGGGGGAAGAGAAAAACAGTCCATTCCCAACTGATTAGGCTATATTTTTCATAATAGTACTGCTCAATACTCTACAGGTCTGCCCTCACTTTACATCTACCTGAGGCCTATAGCTACTGTAGCATATACATACCTGTTAAGCTGTTGACCTGGAATGGTATGGGCAAACTGTGAAAACTCTATGTTCATGACTAGAGGGGATTTGTACATGTCAGGGTTACATATATGACTAACAAGGTGTACCCTGCACTGATGTTGTGTGTGTGCGCTACTGGCATACTTCTACTGGACTTGTATCTGTGTCCAAGGTTATTGGCAACAATGATCACTAGCTGTGACAGTGTGACACTTGAGAGACATGTATTGGGAAGAGTACATGGTGTATATACCTATCCTGCTGTCATTTGTAGGCATGGGGTTGGACACTGGAACATTTTTACACAGATTATTAGTGTACCCTTCATACAGCTAATACAGACATTTCTTTACCTATAAGCCCTGTGGAGAAAATGTCTGTTAACACTACCTGATTGTTTCTACAAATAGTCATAATTATTTGTTTGTAGCTATAAACATATCTTAGTGCCAGTCCCTGGATTCAAACCGTGGTCTGTGTGCAAAAATGAACGACCTATCTATTTCATATCACACTGAGCTACTGGAGCACTGCTGTCTGCTACTTAACTGATTTGTGCCTAAAACTCACTTGGTTACACAGTCTGACCTTGTAATGTAAGTGGAGTGTCACAGAAGACTGTAGTGACAGTTGAACAAACATGCCTGAGATTCATGCATGATAGATAGTTAGTGAATTGTGTATTAATACTATGAATGCAGGTGTACACATTTAACCCCTAGTGAGTGTGAATATGTGTGATCTGTACAAACCATAGCAGGATGCTGGGTTGCATACCCAACTCATATACATTTGCACATCATATATTCATAGTCTCCACCTATTACAGTCTCATACTTGCCTGCATCAGCATACCTACATTCAGGAGTATATGTAGCTGAAATGCAAAGGTTAACACAAGACAATGCAGGGAGCACACTATAATACATTACTATTCAAGGTTCAGATCCTAGTGCAGAACATACATCACATTTAATTGTGTCTTGTTTTACAGCTCCACATCTACAGTGTGGCATAACAGCTGGATGTTCCTCGTGTTTCACTGTTGCAGTAATTACACCTGGGTTATCCTGCTGGCAGGCTACCGCAGTCGGCCTGAATTCCAAAGTCTTGGTCCGGCGTCAGTTGCTATCACCTCTTCCCTGACATCAGTGCACCAGGGGTATAAAAGATGCAGCCGACGCCATTTTCTTCAGTCTTTCTTGCCGCACGGTGTCCGAAGCAAAAGCAGTTCACAAGTGCCGGTCGGCCGACTCCTGAGATTTTCAAAATCGAATTTCAGATCTGAAGTCTTCATTAAAGCTAAGTACCCGTTGGGGAAACTTTTTTCTTGCTCCAGACCGATGTCAGAAAAAGTTAACAATTGTATTTCTTGTGGGAAGCAAATACCTCATAATGATTTTCATTCTTAATGTATTCCTTGCCTAGGCCCTGATCACAATGTTGCTAGCTGTTGGTTTTGTGCTAGATTTAACCAACGTACTATTAAGCATCAGTACGATTTTGCCTTTCATTACTTTGGCCGAAGATTCAATTATATAATGCTGTCAGAACAACCGACGACCGGAGTTTATAAAAAGCGCAAGGAAAAGGAAAAGGACAGGCATCCGAGGTCCAAAACTGACGAGGCTTCCGTTAAGCCAGTCGCCGGTTCGCCAGTTCTCAGTGAGGTGCTTTTGCAGCCCCTGATGCCCACTACCTCAGAGCCACAAGCCACTGCTGATTCCCACGTAGAGCCAGCTAGGCCTCTGGATACTCAAGGTATTGGACACTTGGAAACTATTCCCTCAGATGGGTCTGGAGCCGCTGAGCAGGCATCGGCTTCTGAGGGTGTTTTCAGACCTACACAGTTATATGTAAAGCCTACCTCAGCTTCCAAAGCAAAGACTAAAGCAGCTCTAAAGACAAAGAAACAAGTACAGCATTCTCCTGGACAGACTTCCATGCCTAAAAAAACAGATGTTCAAAATGGCCGAAGACCTAATTACCTTGATCAGGGGTTCCCATCCCCCACCTGATAAGAGGCTTAGGCAAGAGACAGAATATGAATCTTCAGATCAGGTTTCCATTTCCTCTGACTCCTCTTCTGAGCAGGAATACTCTCTTCCTCCCTATGAGGATTCTGATGCTGAAGAATCTATTCCTTCAGCCTCTCCTCCTGAGGATTTTTCTTTTGGGGAAACCCTGCATACCATGAGGGAGCACTTCCACTGGGAGAGCCAAGACTACTCAGAATCAAAGAAAAGGCTTAGAGATTTTCTTTTACTACCTCAGCACAGGCCACTTGCTATTCCCTCTGTGTTAGACATTGTAGATGATGTATTTTCAGAGTCCGCCCTTTCTCCTGACTCTTTACCCCCTGCTCCTGTAAAACCAGAAAGATACTACAGGGTTCCAGACTCACATAAATTTCTTTATAAAAACCCTGCTGCTGATCCAGAAACTATTTCTCAGAGTCCCAAAGGGGTCAAGGCTTCTACTGCAAAAAATTCTAGGGAACTAGATAGATGGGAAAAAAAGTTTACACTTCTGCTACTTTGGCTGTGAGGGCTTTAAATTGTCAACTTCATATGCTTAAATATCAGCAATACTTAATGTCACTGCTAAAACAGAAAATGTTGGCAAAATCTGATTGTGCAGAAAATAAGGAAATGCATGCAACTGAACAAGTGGGAAAGCATACATTGCAATGTGGTTTTGATTCTCTAGAGGCCTCTCGCAGGGCCGCAGTTACGGTTCTGTCATTAGGAGGCATGCTTGGTTAAAGGAACAGATTCTACCTGATCATGTTAAGGCAAAATTACTAGATGCTCCATTACAGCATGATACTTTATTTGGTGTTAAAGCAGAGGAGGTGTTGAAGAAAATGGAGGACAAAGCGAAATCTATGCAAACAGTAAAGGATTTCTTACAGGTACAGCCACCCAAATTTAGCAGGAACTGGCCTACAAAGAATTGGTCCTTTCCAGTGTCAGACAGACCACAAAGAGGCAGATACAGATGCCCTAGAGGCAGATCCCAGCCCCAGGGCTCATACAGTCCTAAACAGTGGGGGGCGCTTCTACCTCCAAAAGCGGAGAAGACAAATCACAGCCATACAGGAAGCAGTCCCAATGACTTCCCTCTGCCAGCACCAAGCACTTATCGTTTGGCAGCCCCCTTAGGGGAAAAACTAGCACTTTTTTCTCAAAACTAGCACATGATCACCCAGGACAAATGGGTCTTGAATATAGTGTCCCAGGGCTACAGGTTCCAGAAAAACAAGTTTCATCCCTCATGGACATGTGGTACTCACTGAATGGCCCTCAGCAAGAGCAGGGACAAGGATTTTACTCAAGACTTTTCTTGATACCCCGAAAGGACAAAGCCTGGGACCCAATACTGGACCTGTCTATTCTAAATAGATTTCTGGACGTTCCAAAATTCAAAATGTTGACTTTGCAGCAGCTTCTGCCCATGCTGGGCAAGAAGGCTTGGCTTGTAACTTCGGACCTAAAAGAGGCATACCTGCATGTACCAATCAGACAATCTTGCAGAAGATACCTCAGATTCATAGCTGGCTCAATGCACTACCAATTCTTTGCACTACCCTTTGGCTTATCTACTGCACCCAGGGTCTTCACAAAATACCTGGCACCAGTAATTGCATATTGCAGACAAAGAGGAATTCAAATATATCCTTACTTAGATGATTGCCTTATTCAAGCAGAGAACAAGGACATTCTACTAGAGCAACTGGCGTTTGTAAAAAGATTATTGATTTGCCTAGGGTACACAGTGAACGAAAATAAATCAAAATTAGTACCCTCTCAAGAGATAATATTCCTGGGTGCAAGCTTAAATACAACTGCTCAGATGGCTTATCTCACACCAGACAAACAAAGGCAACTTACTTCTTACTTCACAATGTTGGCAACAAAGACCCAGTTATCTGCAAGAAAAAAATCTGCAGGCTTTGGGCTTCATGGCATCCTGCATCCTGCTAATTCCATATGCCAGAGAGCATATAAGGAAACTACAATGGTACCTAAAAAGTGTTTGGACTCAACATTGCCACAGCCTGGAAACATTGATTACCCTCATTCCACAGTCTGGAAACATTGATTACCCTCATTCCTTGCCTTCAACAGGAGTTTTGATGGTGGGCACAGTCCTGTCACCTCAACAAGGGACAGCCATTCAACCTACCCATAGCCAGGCAGTCAATGACAACAGATGCTTCAGATTATGCCTGGTGGGCCCACATGACCCTCAAGCCAAATGCATCTTCATGTCAATCAAAAAGAGATGCTAGCTGTTCAGAATGCCCTGACAGCTTTCAAGGACCTTCTTCATCCAGGACAACTACTGATAAGGATGGACAATACTACAGTCATGTGGTACATAAACAAGCAGGGAGGCACACATTCCTACCCCCTCTGCAGACAAGCCATGACTTTGTGGGACACAGCATTGACTTATCAAGTACATTTGCAAGCACAATTCCTGCCAGGAAAGAAAAATACTCTGGCAGACGAACTAAGCAGAAACATTACGGATCCCCACGAGTGGAAACTGGATCCTCAAGTCTTCAGCATGATGATAAAGAAATGGGGATGCCCAGAGATGGATCTTTTTGCCTCCCCTCACAACTGCCAACTACAGAGATTCTGCACAAGGACTTATCACACGCAAGCATGGAAAGTGGATGCTCTGTCATTCAGCTGGAAAACCCTAACAGTATATGCCTTTCCTCCTCTGCCTCTCCTTCCCAAGGTACTCCTAAAGGTCAGACAAGAGAAGACAAAAATGATTCTGATTGCCCCAGACTGGCCCCGCCAGCACTGGTACCCAATCCTAAAGAGCTCGTCTCAAGGCCCAGCCTGGACATTGCCTCTAATTCCTCACTTACTGACCCAACAAAACAATCAGATCCTGCACAGCCAACTCAGGACCCTAAATCTGGAAGCATGGCGAATAAAGTAGCCATTCAGAACACACCTCTCTCTAAAGCAGTGATGGATGTTATTTTGGAGGCCAAGTACCAGAAAATCTTATGCAGAAAAATGGAAGAGATTCTGTGCTTGGAACCAGGCACAAGGAATTGACACGCTTGTACCAAATATTCCTCAGATTTTACAATACCTAACTGAGATGCTGGATAAAGGCATATCCTTCTCATCAATTAAAATCCATGCCTGTGCCATTTCAGCTCATTACAATACGGAACCACCTATTTTTTCTCATCCATTGCTAAGGCAGTACCTCAGAGGGGCCAAAAACATAAGACCTCCAAGGAGAGCACCAATACCTGCATGGGACCTCAATTATGTCTTGGAGAAACTCACACTGTCGCCTTTTGAGACAGCCAATACAGCGGAAATAAAGTTCTTATCTTGGAAAACAGCTCTGCTCCTAGCAATAACCTCTGCAAGATGAGTCTCAGAGTTACAGGCTCTCATGGCTGTGGAACCTTTTATTTTCCATCCAGACAGGGTTTCACTGAGGACTAACACGACATTTATGCCTAAGGTAGTGTCCAGTGTGGTCCTTAACCAAACCATTCATTTGCCTACTTTTTATCCAAACCCACAGAATAAGGGTGAGAGACTCCTGCATTCTTTGGACATACACAGACAGCTATGCTTCTACATGGACAGAACTAAAGCTTTCAGAAAGACTGAGCAACTTTTAGTGGCATATGCTGCAGGATCACAAGGAAAGCCTATCTCAAAGTAGACTATTTTGAAATGGATAGGCCACTGCATTCATTTCTGTTATTCACAACATGGCAAATCAATTCCTAAGGGCATTAGGCCACATTCTACCAGAGCAGCAGCCACTTCAGCAGCCTTCCTCAGAGGGGTACCAACCAAAGACATTTTCGAAGCTGCAAGTTGGAGTTCAGTTCACACTTTCGCCAAGCACTACCATTTACCTCTCTACTTTAAATCCAGAGCAGGCTTTGCCACTGCAGTTTTGCAGGGCCTTATAGCCTCTCTTACTCCTATTTAGACCCAGCCACCCTACCTCAGCTTTGGGATTCAACCCAAGTATAATGACTGCAACAGTGAACCACGATGAACATAGTACAGTTGTGTACCTACCATAAATGTAGGTGTTCGAGTGTATTCACTGTTGCAGTCCAGGTTACCCACCCACCATCCCCCTTTTCTTTGCTGGGACTTATCTGTACTTCTCTATCCTATACGACCTATGTGGTGTATTTGCTTGTAGATGAAGGAAATGTTTATGTTATTGCATGCATACTTATTGGCATAAATTTTTAGCCTATCAATTTGGGGGCACCTGACATCTGGGGAAAGAAAAACTGAAGAAAATGGTGCCGGCTGCATCTTTTATACCCCTGGCGCACTGACGTCAGGGAAGAGGCGACAGCAACCGATGCCAGACCAAGACTTTGGAATTCAGGCCGACTGCGGGTAGCCATAACCCAAGTGTAATGACTGCAACAGTGAATACACTAGAGCATCTACATTTATGGTAGGTACACAACTGTACTTTATCAGACAGACCTCAGTAAATTAATGCTGTCATAGCCATATTTGCTGTGTAACACCTGTACACATGTATTTCTTTGATAACAGACCAGATTAAACACAACAGTTTGTGGTAATAATTTTTATTGATGGTGACATGACATATTGGTTTATTACATTCAAAATTCTAACTTCACTTGTACTGCATATCCTGTAGATGATGAATGAATGTAATTTATTACCTTCACAGTAGCATTCATGGTATACTTTTATTACCAGATTAATTCCTACACAGTATTACTACACTATTGGCTTTCTTTCATCAATAGTAGCTTGTTTGCTGCCTTCATCTGTATTTCACAGTACCTGGCATTAGTCACTTATATCAATGTTGGTCTAACAACACATTTATTCAGTATACTCGGAACACACTATACCTAATGGCAGTAAACAATTACACTTTTTTATTTATTATACTATATATTGCAAGACATGTGTTGAATGAGCGTGCCTTCGTTGAAGGTTGGGCGTCAGGGTGGCAACTCAATACCATAAAAACCAACTGCCAATCATTAGCGAACCAGAGTTCCACTGTGGCAACCCCTAACCAGGAAAAGCCGAAAGACAAACAACAACTATATATTGCAAGTTAGAGCTGTACTCACCACACTGTTGGTGCAGCCTCGCCAATTGTTCTGCATAGGCCTCAATGTTACAAGCCCTCTCTTCTGCAGCTGGTGGGGGGAAAACACAGCATTATGCATACCTGTCTATCAGATATTCCTACTATAATTTGATAAATCACCAGTTGATATACCTACAGACTTCTGGGGAATGCCGAGCCTGAGCATCTTGGATCCATTGGGCCAAGAGCACCTCCTTCCTCCATTTCAAGTCATCGTAATGATGACAGACCTGCTCACCAGTGCGGGGGATGCCAGTGACATTGGTGAGCTCAAGACGGTCCCAGGCCTCAGGCTTGTATTTTGAGCCTGGGTACTGGGCCTGCAGCAGTCTGTCATCATGGTTCTTAATGAGATGCCCAGTCATGACCCTGGACTCCAACATGCCCCAGCGCTGCACCCGAAAGCATGCTCCCTCTCCAGCATCTAACAGGTTCTGCCTGTATTCCCAACTGTGCAGTTTAAATTAGGCCACCCCCCCCCTTTGCCGCCATTGGAGCATTTTCAAAAATGCTGAGCAAAGCTCAGCAGTGCACAAACCTGCTAAGCTGAGTGCTTAAAGTAGCAAATTCGCTCTGCCGAGGGGAAGATGCAGACACGGACACCATTTCCCCCATATAGGAATAACGCTATTTTTACACTGAGTTTATTAAATCCGGGGGTTTATTGATTGAATTTTTAATGGAGTTGTTATTAAGAGCAGGAACCTTGTGTATATGCCTTTATTAACAGAGGTTATACTTAAAAAAAATTACTACTGCTTTTGTGGAATAAAGAAATGAATTCAATAGGTCAAAGGTAATTACTTTTTTTCAACTAAATCTAATACAATTTGTAATATTTTGCATAAAAATTGAAATATTTTTACTGATGATACAAATGTTGAAGAAAGATTAGGCCCTTGTCCTAGTGTCATTTTATTTTGGAGGGAATGTATTTTAGATCAATGACAATGTTGTAAGGGCTATGCATTGTAGTTGTAGTACAAGAAGGTGTTGTATATGTCATCATTTGCATTATGTGTAAGTGTTTAAACTGAAAAATGTATTGGATTGTTTTGTGAAAGAATTGGTAAGCATTTGAACATAATACGAAAAAACAATTTTATGAATGTTTTGGCTAAACATTCAAAACCATACCACACAGTAAAAACTTTTAAATTTACTTTGCTGGAAACACTGGGGGAAAAACCCTCTGGGTAGATATTGGGAGGTGAAGGTTGAAGTTGACAAGTTCCTGTGGTAAATAAGGTTTAATGATTGCTATTCTGAAAAAGTCTTATCAATTGTGTCAAAAGTACTAAATACTTAACAACATTCTAGAAAGTGTTCAGTCTTGCAGTGTTTGTTTTTGTGATTCTAGGTTTGTGTGTTTGCTCCTGTGTTTTGGTGGTGTAGTTACTCCTTTTGGTGGCTGACAATACTGCTGCTGTTACAGAATTCATCATTACTATTGATTTTGGTAAGCACTACCATCCCCTTGAGTACATCATAACCATCTGTAGCAGATGTTCCAACTGACGTCATTCTTGCAAAAGACAAAATGTAGGAGCAGTCTACACAAAAGCTCGCAGCACATCACAGGACTTTGCTCAACAGTTCTAGCAAATTGGACACTACAGGAATACTATTTCTATAGTTGGAGGAAACATACTCAAACAAATAGTGTTTTTGCAGGCAGCAAGTGGTATAAACTCTGCTGGCTTCATTAGCCAACAAACGTGAGAACCTGTAGTAATGATTTACCACAACAGTTTAATATACAATATTTACATTTGTATTGTTTGCATTCATCTAGATCAGTTGCAAATATTTATTTATTTATAAATGGGTAACTGAGCTGATAAACAACCATTTTTAGCCACTTCCTTGGTCATAAGGCTGAGATAAAACAGTTGCAAACATACAATTTTCAGATGAACAGTAAATGAAATGCAGATGTTACAACTTGAACTATGAGACAAGAACAATAAATTGATATGCTTGTGTGCAGTAAAGACAACTTGAAGTAGTGCCTTAGAGAACAGTGTAATTAATACTCATAGGTTAAAGCAAAATATTGGAAATAGGAGTTATAAAACATAGGGATTAAATAGTATAAAGCTTTTGTGTTGATAATATGCAAAAAGAAAGAAAAACATTGCAAATGGGGAGTTACAAAATACATATAATTTACAACCTTTGTGCACTCCACAGGGTCAGTGTTAGTAATTACAAAGGTAAGGGGAATGGCTGAAATAAAATTAACCCTCCTCTCTTAAAAGGTTCCATTTGTATTCTTGAAGTAAAGAACTACTTTAGTTATTTTTGGATAACAATGCATTATCTAGATCAATCAGTTCTGTGGGGACAATATCCATGTTGGGACAAGTTTTTGTAGATGGCAAGGATAAACTGTGGCCTATTAAATCTGAGATTGTTGCTGCTATGGAGAAAATAAGATGTGTTATGAACATTTATTATATTAGCAAGGGGAGCAGAAGTGTTCTTTGAGAAAAAAATGGTGAACAGAGTTGTGATTTAAAAGTGAATGACTTGGTGATTAGAACACCAAAGTACTGACACAGCTCTGCTCATTTTCCTGATAACTGTTAAATCAAAACAAACAGAATGGAACATTAGTCAGTTTGGTATTTCTTGACCCATCAAAAGCATTTGATACTGTTTTTCATCCTATTCTCCTAGATAAACCCCCACAACTGAGTTTTTCTCACTCTACTAACTCCTATCTTGGTTTCACAGCTATCCTTCTGACAGGAATGTGTGTATCAAATGGCAAAATGTACCAGTAACTAAGGGTATCTACCAAGAAAGAGTCGTAGAGTCCCTGCTAATCCACATATTTATCAGTGACATATATCTAGTCACCCCTCTTTCAATACTAAAGCAATACACTGATGATTCTGTCATCTCTCAGTTACAAGATTTGACTTAAAAATCCTTTACCTCTATAAAAACTAAAACAATCCAACCTCTTGCTTAACAAAAACAAACAAAAAAAGCCTTAACTTATTACAGCTAAAAATAATTAAAAATAGTCCATGTTCCTCACAATTGCCATAGATGACCACCTAACACTGAGCCTCCGCTTTCAGCAGGCTGGAAAAAAAAGTCAGCAAAACCTAGGTCTCCTGTATAGACTGGCCATACATAAATGATACTGCCTGGAAATCTGCAGCATCTGCCTGTGTATTACTTGGCCTTTGCTATGCTCCCCCATTTTCACCAACTTATATTCCAATCTATTAAACAAACTATAGAGAAATGTTTCAGCAAAATGTTAAAATTTGCCATCAGTCTGCTAAATAGATTTCATCATTGTTTAACTATTAGACAATTGCATTGGATGGTATTCTGCAACCATTTAAGCTACAGCCAATTGCAGCTATTCACAAACTCTTACCCTATCCTGATAAGTGTCTTGCCCTTTTTCCCCTTCTCCTGGGGTACACTCTCACCAGTCCTGCAAAAATACCCAAGCCTCCACTCTCAAATCACTTAATTAGTATGGGAATGCAATATACTCCAATCATATTGCCAAGTTTTAAACAAAATAGCCACTGCCACAAGAAAATATAATAGCTTTCCATCCTTCAAACCCAACTTAAAAGTATTTCTTTAATGCAAGGATTTGCACCTGCAGATTATACACTGCATAGGTCAGCTCCTGCAGATGTTCCACTCCCTTTTCTTGCTTCTTTTCATATCACATCTTTACACAAGCTAGCATATTTTGAAAAAGAAATGTAATGATTCTGCATGCCAATTGTGTATCAAATTTGTTAATATTGTTTCTTGATTTACTATATTATGAAACTCTAAAGTGTCTGTTTTTTTTCAGTTATAGTTTTGTTACTTTCATGGGATCACAGATTCCTATTAGGTTGTTGATCAGATGGATGATTTGAAGCCTAACTTCAAGAGCCCAGTTCATCTGTTACCCTGTTACCATATAGAGTGTAATTAACTGCTGCTTAATTTTGGCACCTTTAATGGGTGTTTGAGGGGCCAAGTCAGGGTGAATTTATGGTTTCTTATTCATCTGTCCAAGTTGCCCTTTAAGAGGGTCAGGAAGCTATTTTGCTTTGCATCTAAGGGGAGTCTGTCCCATAAAAGAGAGATTCTTTGAGAAGATATCTATGAAACATAGGTTCATAGGTTGGTACTAGGCTATCGGCCCTAGGGCCTATGCATGCCTAGCCATAACAATTCCCTGGATATTTCTTTCCACAATATTTACTTCTCCAGGCCCCTGTCTAGCAGGGCAACTGACATGATCCCCGGGGTGAATTTCCTATCTCCCATCCAATCATCAAGGTTCCTTTTGAAGAGGGCCAATGAGGTGCTCTGCTTGATATGTGTGGGCAGTCTATTCGAGTATGGGGAGTCTCTGGGTTAGGAACCTATCCCTCCAGCTTGTTTTGTTCATTGTGATGACAAGGTTTAAATCCCTGGAGCATGTGGCTCTGAGGGATTGGGATTTCTTTAAGTGGAGCATGTCCAACAGCTCAGGGTTTGTCATGGCCTTGTATGTTAGGCAGAGATCACCTCTGAGTAGACAATATGCCACAGAGTATAGCTGGAGTTTTTTTAGACGGTCAGTATATGGCATCTGCTTTAGGCCTGTGATTCTTTTAGTGAGGTATTTCTGTGGCCTTTCCAGCTGTTGCAGATGTCTTGAGGTACATACCAAATGGGGCATTATCTCTATAATGGGTCTAATGAGGGATGAGTACAGTGGGACAATGACCTCCTTTTTTCTGGATGAAAAGCCCTTAGTGATGAGGTGTGCCACATAGAAGGATTTCCTGACTGTTGTGGCAATGTGGTTATCGAAAGTGAGACCACTGTCCACCTGTGTCCCTAAGTCTCTCATCACACTTTCGATGTTTAGTGTCCTGCCACCTATGTGGCAATTCATGGGTACATGTTTTTTCCAAAGGGAATAACTATACATATCTTGGCATTAAGCTTGAGCCCATGGCTTTGGCACCAGGCATCTGTTTCTGTAAGGCCCTTTTGTAGAATATCCACATCATTTGGGGATTCAGTAATGGCTCCCAGTTTGCAGTCATCTGAAAACTTTGTTAGCCAGAGTCCCTTAGTGTTGGCCTGTACTTCAGAGAAGTAGATGCCAAACAAGAGTGGTCCCAGGACTGAACCCTGAGGTACTCCACTTGTCACTTGTCTGGAGCTGGATTTGGAGTCAGATACTTTTACTGTCTCGGTTCTGTCAGTAAGACAGTTAGCAACCCATCGAGTGACGTAGGGATTTATGCCCAGCTTAGTAAGTTTATCTATGATTCCAGAGTGGGGGATGGTGTCAAAGGCCTTGGCGAGATCCAGATAGGCTGTGTGCACTGCCTTACCCTCATCCACAGCTCTGGAGACTGATTCGAAGAAGTCAATCAGATTCAGGAGACAAGATCAGCCCTTCACAAACCCAAACTGGGTGGGGTCCAGTGTTTGAAGGTTGCCAATGTCTTTGTTTATAAGTTCCATGATAATGCGTTCCATGCCCTTGCAAATCAGGCTTGTCAGCCTGATGGGACGGTAGTTCCCAGGATCCAAGGTGGATCCTCCCTTGTGGAGCGGGATAACTGTAGCTGTGTGCCACTCAGTGGGCATGAAGCCTGAGGTGAGGCTATCATTAAACATGACACTTAGGTGAGGTGCCAGTTCATTTTGTAGTTCATGTAGTACACAGCCTGGGATGTCATCTGGTCCCATGGATGCTGTATTCTTAGCTTTGGAGAGTGTGGTTTCTACCTGTGTGGCCATGATTATCAGAATTTGGCAATCTTTTGGTATTGAGATTGGCCCTTTAGGGGATGAGAGTGGGGTGAAGTTGGCACTAAATCGATCTGCCAGGATATTGGCAATATCCTTGGGATCAGTATATTTAATGCCATTCTGTTGTAACTCAGAGCAGATCTGAGCATTGCCATTTAGATTTTTGACATAACTATGGAATGCCTTGTGGTTGTCTTTGGAATCTTTGGCAATTTTATTTTCGTAACTAGCTTTTGAGGATTTTATGAGGGATCTCAGCTTCTTACTGAGGCTGGTGAAGGAGTTTTTTGCATCCTGGGATTTTCCTCTTTTTTGCAACAGTTTCTTCCTTCTGTTGTATAGTTTGTTTATAGCAGGAGACCACCAGATTGGCTTCCTTTTTTTGGAGAAGAGCATCTTGGTTCTATTTGGGATGACACTATTCATGCACGAGTGGATGTGCTCGTACAGTGCCTTAGTGTAGGATTCTGCAGTCGTACTTCAGATCCCGTCTGCGTGGGTGTTGTGAAGTTTGTCACTTCTGACTTCAGTAGCTTGAAGTTGGCTTTGGAGAAGTTTTTTAAGGAGGTTTCCTTACTGGGGGGTGGGGGTGGGATGTGTATGTCAAGGGTGATTTGCTTATGGTCAGACCTGACCAATGAGGGGGTGACCACTGGTGTGGAGCATCTATCTCTCATGTTGGTAATGACCAGGTCTAGGATATTGTTGCCCCTGGTGGGACAATGGATTAGTTGATCCAGGGCATTGCAATTTATAAATTCCAAGAACCGTTGGGAAAAGGAGTTGGTACCTGAGTAGTTTTCCCAATTAATGGCAGGGTAGTTGAAATCACCCAGTATTAAGGTGTTTGGTTGTATCTTAATATTTTCCAGTATGTTTAGAAAGGTGTAGTGAGAATCTTGGGGCATGGTTGGGGATCTGTAGCAATCTACAATTTGGATTGCAATCTTACCTAGTGTTAGTTGCATCTGGAGAATTTCAGATGCATTGTGTTGGGCAACTAGCCTGGAGGTGTGAATATCCTTGGTGAATATGGACACTCCTCCACCTTTAGTGTTTCGGTCCTGGTTTTGTGGCCGAAAAGTGTGGTAAGAATTGCAGTCTGGTATTGCAGGGGTGCTCTCTGGAGCCTTGAACCAGGTTTCAGTTACTGCACAGATATCGATGTTCTCCATTTTTAGGAGTGCCTCGAGAGAGTGCATTTTGAGGTTTAGACTTCCAGCATTGAATAGCATTACCTTCAGATTTTGCCTGCTTCTATCTGTTACTGTGGTGGTTTATCCTTTGAACCTTGCCTAAAAAAGGCACTATAGGTGTGGCAAGAGCTTTAGCCAGTAACCTGAATCCCAGGGGTGACAGGTGCAGACCATCTCTGATAAAGAATCGTGATTTGTCGATCATGTCTTCCCAGGCAGACAAATACTGGATCCCCTTTGAATGACACCAGAAGCTTAGCCAATTGTTGAAGTCAATCATTTTGTCCTTATACTGTGGTGTCATTCTGGGCAAAGGCAGGATGCTACTCAGGGCTAGGGTCATACCTGCCTGGGTCACATGATCCAAGAGCTCTTCCATCCATATCTCTTTTTCATGTAGTCCAGGGAGGTACGTCTCAAGTCATTCACTCCAGCATGGACAATGACAGAGTCATATTTGTACTTGTTGTGGAGTGACTTGAGTGCATGCGTTATGTGGCGGATCCTGGCACCCGACAGGCAGCTGACTGTAATTTTCTTCTTGTTCAGTCTGGTGAGTGGGACATCAGTGTGCCTGACTTAGTCACCTATGACTAAAGCGTTGGCTACATTGTCTTGCCTTAGGGGCTGTTGTTGGGTCGCACACTGGTGTTGTGAGCTATGTGTCACTTTGGTTGTGACTGGTGTTTGTTAGCATTTCGGCTTTGGAGGTCCTTGTTGCTTGGGCAGGTTAATGTTAAGAGCCTCCGCATATGTGGGTTTAGTGTTGCTATGTGTGGGTGTTGATGGTGTGGGTTTTGAAGGGCTATGAGTTGCTTGAGGTGTGATGCAGGTGTTAACCTTCTCTTCTTGACTTTCTAGCGCAATCTTGGCCGGAGAGAGCTTTGCTTCCAGTTTGGCTATGTAAGTGCATCTCTCGCAAGTTGTAGTGTTGGGTGGTAGGAGGAGAGGATTGTCTGTGTACATGAGGCAGTTGCCGCATTGCCCCAGTATGCCCAGATTCACCAGGTGGACAGGAGAAATCACCGGAAGCTGACCCTTGGACATGCCTGTTTAGGTGCTTTTATGTAAAGTTTAAGAGCTGTTTTCCCTTACCTTTGCAAGGTACTTTGCAATTATAGGCTTAGTGCTGATGATTAATTTCTCCTTATTGACAAGGAGAGCTGAGTGCTTTGTATCTGTTTCATGCTTCCTAGTGCAGGTCCAATTTGTGCTGTGGTGAAAATTTAGTTCCTTTGAGTGGGTGATTATGCTGGTGGTAGTTGTTTTGTGGGACTTAATCCTTCGAGGCTTAGTAGGCAGAGGTTCCCATCCTTAAGAGTCTGTAGGAAACAGACAATAGAGGAAGTGCTTTAAGACAGTCTGTGCAGAACAGGAAGATGAGTTCTTTATTCTTTTAGCAAGAAAATGTTGTGGTCTTTTGAGTTCAGTCATATGTTTAGATAAATACATAATGAACGTGGCATTCTATTCTACTATTTGTCTGATGAGGGAAGAGTAGAGAGGATTGATAACTTCCCTTGACCTAGATGAGATACCACTAGTTATCACCACACATTGCTAACTGCTCTGGTTTTGATAACTTAAAAAAGCAGCCTAAACCATTTGCAATAAGCAGCCCACAATTCAGTCCAAAGAGAAGCCATCTGGGCTGGGCTGTTGTCTGCTCTGGTTTAGATGCATTTAATAGCAGCCTAAACCTTTCACAGGTAACAGCCCATAACCCAGCCAACAGGGAAAAACAGCCTGAACCATTCACTGTAACAAGCCTCTGTACCACATCAAGGTAGCCAGTCTCACAAAGGTCCATTCACACCATGCACACACCCCACCACACGCACCACACACACACTGCTAACTGCTCTGATTTTGATACCTTAAAAAAACAGCCTAAACCATTCATAGTAAGCAGCCCACAATCCAGTCCAAAGGGAAGCCATCCTGGCTGGGCTGTTGGCTGCCCTGGTTTAGTTGCATTTAATAGCAGCCTAAACCATTCACAGGCAATGGCCTATCCATTCACTGCAACAAGCCTCTCTACTATATCAAGATAGCCAGTCATACAGAGGTCCATTCATACCACCACACACCAGCCAGAAAAGTGGAAGCCTATTAGTTTTGACATCAGAAAAGCTTTTGACACTGTGAATTAGAATTAATTATTAAAAATTCTAGAAATGTTTGATTTTCCTAAAAGTTTCATGTACTTTTAAAGAATTTTTCTAAAGACAATACTGTCTATGTTAAAATTGGTCCCTTTACTTCAGAATATAATTCTCTGATTAAGGGTATTAAACAATGCTGTCCTCTTTCTCCAATTCTTTTTGCTTTAGCAATTGAAGTCCTTGCTACTTTAATTTGAACAAATACAAATATTATAGGCATAGATATTTTAATCATTATTTTTCTAAAATTATGTTGTTTGGAGATTATATTTTATTAACACTTCGAAATTCAAAATCAACTCTTGTTGAGTTAGAGCCTATAATAAAATAGTGTCAATCTATTTCTGGTCTCCATTTTAATCAATCTAAATCTAAACTTATAGTATTAAATTCAAGGGAAAAACAAATTGTCTCTCTCTCTATATATATATATATATATATCTATATATCTATATATCTATATATATATATATATATATATATATATATATATATATATATATATATGTGGATCTAGGACTATCTAATGAACGCCCATAACACCGAAACCAAAACAGCCGAACACACTTTAACGAAAGTGCTTTTCACCAAAAAAGCACCTTCACAAAGTATACAAACCCCCCCCCCCATAGAACTCACATTTATGCAGGGGGGCAAGCCTCACTGCACCTTCCCAAACCTCCCTACTTATTTATATTCTCACACAGAGATAACACTACTGTGGGGAAAAGGGAATATTCCCTTATCCCCACTGTGCCTTGATCTCATCAACATCCATTTCCCTATGTTTCCCCTTTTTTTAGCACACTGTCACAAAAGTTCTTTTTCAGTGAAAAGTACTTTCACGAAAGTGTGCTTGGCCGTTTCACTTAGGTGAAACAGTCTTTCAGTAGACAATACAGATCCTATATATATATATATATATATATATATATATATATATATATATATATATATATATATATAAAATAGTTGATTGTCACCTCATTTGAATATTTAGGGTATTACTTTACTAACATCTATAGAGGAAATATTAACTGTCAACTATGATAACTCATAAAAACAAAAACTAATCTTATTTATAAATGAATAAACTTGTTAATTCCTTTGAAGACAGACTTCAGTTAATAAAAAAATATTTTTACCTAAAATATTATATATAGTGCAAACCCCATCTCTTCTTCCAGCTAAACATCACATTAGTGAAATAAACATTTATTAAAATTTCTTCAGTTGTATAATAAACCCAGCATATCTTTACTTTATCACATCAGACCATGAGACCTTGTAGGAGTCAGTTTTACAGATATTGATACTTACATTAAAGCCTCTATTTTTAAATTGTACTAAATTGGGTTGATTCTAAGTACAATTCTAACTGGAAATCATTACACCTGACCCTTTTTTTTAAATAACAATCAGATATTAGGTAATAATTCAACTAATCAAGATAATTTTCTTTGGCAATATTTTCTGCAAATGTATGCAATATAATACCCCTTTTCCCAACTCTAGTTATTTAAGTTTTATACTAAAGACTTTTAAAAATACAGTCCTTTCTATTATAGATATTCAAATCTGGTTTGAATATTTAATTCCTTTTAATATAACCAAAAATCTTTTTAATAAGATACATGATCAACTGTTCATTTAGGAGACTAAAAATGGTGTGTGTGCAACAGTGTTTTAAAGAATTGAAAGTCAAAGAAACTCAATAACTTATTATATAATTTTATTTAAACCCCCAAGTCTGGTTATTGTTACAAAATGTAAAAATACAGACACAGGAACTGTGTTTATCCCTACTCATTTACACTATAAAGAAAATCCTAAATTAATTAATTTTTTCTATGAAATTATATATAACAAATAAAAAAATGATAATTTAAATTCAAATCTTTACAAAATATTTATAACACATAAAATAAAATTTAAATGTTAAATTTTGGATTTGTATTATATTGGGTCATGCATCCTATTTTACTTCTGAGAATAAATCACAAATATTATCCTCTCATTCCTGGGTCATATTTAACTGGAAATTTTTACATAGAACATTTTTAACTCTAAATAAAATAGTTAAATTTAATAGAAATGATAAAATGCACTGTTGGTGAAATGTTTGTAGAAATGTAATGCTGACTGGATACCTGTTTTCTCCAACTGTCCTTCCTTAAGCCTATTTTGGTGTAATATAGATATTTTTTTGAAAACTTTATTTTTGATACATTTTCATTATCCAAGTTTTCAATTTTGTTTAATGCAAATGATGGATGTGACATGAAAAATGTTTTTTTTTGTCATGGACAATACTTGCAGTAGCAAAGAAATATATTACTAAAAAATGGAGAAAAGCCACATCATTATTTGAAGACTTCATATCCCTCTTAAAATAAATTGCTATTAGAGAGATTAAAATAAAAGAACTGTTATATCCGAAACCATTTACCAGTAATCCTTGGATGAAATTAATATCTCATATTAATTTATATCAACAAAATCTTGACTCTGAGCTTTAAAGAAATGAAGTAATAGGAAGGAAGGAAAAGACTGGAAAAGAAACGATAAAGAAAATACAGAACATTTTGTTTTTCCTTTTTCTTTTTGAACTTTAACAATATTATTTACTTTAGTCAGGCCTTTATATATATTGTATTTAGTTTGGATTGTTTTTCATTTGTTATTGCATTACTCTTTCATTATTATTATATTACTATTATAATTTAATATTTAATACATGTTACTGAAAAAAATCAATAAAGTTTCTTTGAGTTAAAAAAAGGGGGAGGGAGCTAGCAGCCATTCCCACAGAGGTCCAGTCATATCTCACACAACAACAATAGACAGTAACTGCTGCTGGGAGCTGATGACCGCTTTAGTTTTTATACCTTAAAAAATCAGCCTAAACCATTTGCAATAAGCAGCCCACAATCCAGTCCAAAGGGAAGCCATCTGGGCTGGGCTGGGCTGTTGGCTGCTCTGGTTTAGCTGCATTTAATAGCAGCCTAAACCATTATCAGACAGCAACCCACAACTCAGTCCACAAGCTGGGCTGTTGGCTGCTCTGGTTTTGGTGCATTTGTAAAAGTAACCTAAACCATTCATATTAAGCAGCCCACAGTCTAATCCAAGGGGAAGCCAGCTGAGCTGTTGGCTGTTCTGGTTCTCATGTCATTTGGCAACTGCAGCCTAAATCATTCACAACAAGAAGGCCACAATCCAGTCAAAAAGGGAGGCCACCAATCCATAGCATACTGTCAATGCATGACAATGTACAACCATCCATGAGTACCCACCTGCCATCATCCTGATGGTCTGTTGTATCACCCTGGAAAGACATTAATGCTGCGATCATTACATGGATCGAAGTCTTACATCTGTGTGATATCAACATTGCTATCTCCATGAATGTGCATCAGGGCCAACCCACTTAAACGCGCATCAGAGATAGTGTTTTGTAACCAAGTATAAATGCATTATAGAGCACTGAATGACCACTCTGTAGAGGAAACGCTCACTGGCATGGTGGCGAAAATTGTTAATGCACTGTTTATATTTGAATAAAATGCTGGGGGTCAACTGCTGTAGGGTTGAAATGATGGTTGACAGCTTGTCTCATGCAACTGCTGTCTATCTGCCAACCCAAAACTGAGCAGACTAAATATGTCAGTCTTGTATGCATTGTACAGTTCCACTACTTTCTCATCTTCCAAAGGATGCAGCATGGATGACATCAGATAGTATGCAATGAAACATGGGTGGCATTCTATAAGTTGGTCTTTTATTTCACCTATCACATGATCCAGGAATGGAATGTACATGTTTTAGTCCATCTTCCACAGATCCTTGGAACACTTTCTTCTACCATGACTGGCTGCCAGCTGTTTGACTTCTTCATACAACTCTTGAAAATAATTGTCAGCATTTGATATCATTACTTAGAGTGGCAGTGACAACCTTTGCCTCTTCACAAGCCTGAAATCAAGTCAGTTGTTCCTGCTGCAGGTATAGATGAAGTGGCTTAATCATGTTGAGCAAAGACGCCATTGTAACCAGAGCTACAATGAAATTGAATTGTGTAATAGAGTATCTGTCAGCCTTTTTGTCATATTCATCAATACACTCTAAAGTGGTGACAAGGATGACATATTTATTCTTGACTCATCCACCAGGTGTTGCCAGGTGCCTGAAGTGAGGTACTTCTGTATTCATTTTCATCCTCATATAGGAACTGTGTGAATTCCTTAAGGTGGGTTAAATACTCATTGTGATGTTTAGCAGATGCATTTAGCATTGCAATTATTTTCCTACAGGTGTCAACAGTATTTGCCATATCATGCATTGCACATGAATGACCTATGGCAGTGTTGAGCTTGAGCACTTGAGGCAGTGTACACAGCTTTTGGAAACAGTGCTCAAATTCTTGCCTGCTCACCATAAAATGGCAAGACATGTTGCTTCCTCTGTTATAGCCTTGTCCTTGCAATAGCTCCTTGTCCACAACCAATGCTGTGAGTCTCTGTAGAAAGATATCAGCTAAGGTTTTTCCTGTGGTGTCATGCACCTCTACAAATTCAATGAAGTCTTCACAGATTTCTACATTTCCACTACTACTGTGAACATAATGTAGAGCCAGAGTCACTTGCTCCTTATAGGAGATGTCAGTTGCTCCATCAGCAATTAAACTAAAGAACTTTGCCTCTTTAACTCTACTTAAAAATTCTCTGCATCTGCAACCCAGTAAGATTTACAATTTCATTTTGAATTTGCACCAAAGTGTATAGTGCATTTTGCGGACCCTCCCTTAAATAGTTGGCGAGTACAGAGTCCACTTCTGCCATGCATTCAAGCAATGCTTTAAAGTTTCCTGAGCAAGTCAGTTTTCCACAGAGTGGCAAATTCTGTCTTCCACAGAGAAAAATTACCTGCACGATACTTCTCAAGGGATGAACTGTGTGTTCTTGCAACTTATTAACTTTCTGTGAAATGCAGTGATGAGCTGTTTGCAGTTGGCCAGAGCATACTTCTAGAAATGCCTCTGAATTTGCAAGTGCATTTCCATGGTCCTTTGACTTGCTGTGTCTTTGAAGAATCTTCCTTGCAGTAGACCAATTGGTCATAGGCATGGAGACCAACACGCACACACTAGCTGTGTTGAAGACAAGGAACCAATGAGGACCTCATCCAAACTCTGTGAATACTGTGCAAACTGGAATTCATACAGAAGTTGTGGACTCAATCTTCTGTTTTACTAGCTTACAGAATACCCCATGAAAAGCTTAGGGAACTCAAAGCCTTCAGGGGGTAATCACCACATGGTCAAGGTGGTCTTTTGGTTGATATCTGTAAGATGACCACATTTGTACAAGCTAGTGTCGTGTGGGTGTTAGAATGTTTAGGGAGTTGAAAATGTCTTGCTGTAGTACTTGTGTAGTCCATCATCACAGCACTTGATTGAGGATCATTTTGCTTGAGAATGTCACACTTCGTTTTATCAAATTCCATCTTGGTCTCCACCTCAATCGCATCAGTGCTATCATGGGTGCTATTGCATGTAGCACATGGCCTCCTCACATTCAGGACTTCCAGATGGAGTCACAGCTTCTGAGTCTTGACTCTCAGACTTAGCTGGAAGACCTGCAGCTGATTCTTCATGAACATCCTGTTGTGCAACTCCTCTCATTGGTACTTTCACAATGACTAAAAAGAAAATGGAAGGCTAGTCAGAATTACTGCTGCAATGTATTAAGAGAAATCTTGCCAATAGAGCTTGTAATAAGGCAGTGTGTGCTGATGCATAATCTACACTGCTCTAAGGAATGTCTTATGCTTTAAGAAGCTGTCCTTCACCCAGCTCTGCTGCCACCACAGGAATTGATGGTTCCATGATATGCCTAAAAGAAGTAATCTTATTACTTCTGAATGAAGAAGGCACTACTGCAGCTTTCCACAGTAAAAAAAAAAATTTACTCTGTTGTACTGTCCACTGCAGGTACCACAGGATTCAACAGCTTTTCAGCTTGTCTGCTGAAAAGATCCGCCTTAGTATATGCTGCAGCACAATACATGATTGAATGAATCACATGTTTACTGAGTAAAATAAGTGTAGACATGTTGCCAGCCAGATGCTGCATTACTCATTACACAGAATATAGGCAGCTCTACAGTTCTCCCCTCAAAAAGTGCTGCCTACATAATACAGAGGCAGTGAAAAATGATGCATGACATAATCACAGCAAAGCTGGCAGTAACATGCTTAAATATCTTAGTTGCATGTGCACAGAACTGCTATTTAAAGGATCCTTCCTAAATTCTTCCATTGACATATTCAGTTATTTAGTACCATGGATAGTAATGGTGATAGTTTCAGTGATGAATTAAAAGTGAGAAAATGGTCTACTACATGCCAAGTATGTCTTCATATATTTTACCCTGTCCATTGTAATGGCTTGCATGTAATGATCAGTTATGCACAGTGGGTTTTAACTTACTGAGTCTGGAAGACAGCTAAATTTGCTGACAGCTGTACTGCCTCTTCCTGATGAGCATGCTTTGCCTTCCTCTGCTGTGCGCCAGATATTTGTTTTTGCTTCAGTGTAGATTTCATTCCTACAACACAAACTCACAATCAGAAACGCAAACCTCTTCTGCGTACTAGTGTCAGGGCAATGCAATGCAAAATTCAATTTCTACAGGGAACATTCCAGTGAAAAACTAACTGCGTGAATGCTCATTTTTGGCCAGAACTTCATCTCAGTACACAAAAAATATGTACCACTGTCGTGCACTTCAAAGCCATGCAGCATGGAGCTCAGCTATGTCTTAGATTCCAGTCACAGACTGGATGCTGGCATTACAATGAAAATAAGCAGCAGGAGTGTGTAAAAAAAAATCCTGGAATGATCAATAAGTACAAGTTCAGCAGCTGTATTTCTCTCTATTGGGGCATGGAAAATGGACAAGATTTCTAGCTACCGGTACATCTAATTTTCCAGGCATGTTGAAGCCAAAAGGCGGCTACCTACCAACATTTCAGTCATGGACTGGTTACCCAGAGAAGCTTTAAAACATTGACAGCAACTTTTGCCAGCATCAGATCTGATGAGCAATGGAGAATCTGTAATCAGCTTATGTGTTTACACAGAAGTTCACCGCACCACTCAGCCTAAATACAGTGTAATGCAAGATGCCACAACAACCACAATATAATGCAAGATGCCACGATGGCCACAGTATAATGCAAGATGCCACGATGGCCACAGTATAATGCAAAAAGAAACAAATATGAATGGGCAGGTTTTTCTCTTGTTTCACTCTATAATACATCTGTTAAGGAAATGCAGGATAGTGAGTAATAACACAATTTTAGCTGCAATGTTATCCATGCAAACTGTGCTACACATCTCTAAATTTTTATCCTTTGGTCTGGCTGCTTCATGTTACAAGTAAAAGTTCAGATAATTCTCCGGACCTGATGTATTTGTATCAAGAATTTCCAGCCAACAATGCCTGCAGAACTGAGAAAACAGCACAGCAGCTTAAATGAAGGCTATGACAGTCAAGACAAGAAGTAGAACTGGGTGAGTCTTTGAAAGGCTTTCCCTTTGGTGTGTCATTACAAAACATGCAGCCTATCCTTAGTGCTTCCAGTGCAGCTCACATCTAAATGGTGCCACTTCAAGACAGCACAATATTTAGTAAAATAAAGCAAGCACTCGAACTGCTGACCACAATGAAAAAGTTATTGTAACTTTCAGCATAGGAGGGTATAGTGCTGCTTTGCCAGGAATAGTCTACACCCATCTCCTCTAAGCTTGCAAATATTGGCAACGAAAAACTGAGAAACTTCCCAGGACAGAAATGTCAACCCTAGAATATATAAGCATATTACTGCTGAATCTCAGGAATGTAAAGAAACTATACTCACTTCAAAGTGTCTCCACTATGAAGAATGCAGACATTTGTGCAGTTACCGAGACATGGTTTTACAGTGTACAGCAGCACACTCCACGGTGCAGGGCTGCAGGGCCTTCAAGCACATTCAGACCACCTACTGCATAGGCAGAGAGTAAAGGGTGAGGTGTTTCATTGTATGTCAAATTGAAACAAACCTCAAGGGTGATCAAATAAGATATGATAAATGTGCTTCTCCATGTCGAAATTACCATAGGAAAGTCCCATACTGTATCCTTGGAAGCTATAGGTCCAACTATCACTCAGGAACAATAACCTAAGTAGATGTAAAATTTTAAAGACCCCCCCCCCCCCCACCAGGCTAGGAAAGTGCACACTACAGTGTACATAGTGTATGCCTAACGATCTCCTTGCCAAAATGTACCTAATTCTGAATTTGACAATCAAAATTATTTGTAGTGAAGATTGCAGATTGGTGTATTGTGTGTGTGTGTGTGTGTGTGTGTGTGTCTGTGTAAAAGTAAAATATATTGTAGTATGGTGGCTTCACAGGTAATTGCCAGGCAGATAAGAGAAGCCATACAAATGCAGGGTAGCTTGATACAGTGACAGGAGTTTGCAGGTCAAACAGGTAGCACCTAAGTGATTTGGGGCAATTGGAAGACTAGTTCATAGGTGAATACTAGGCTAACTGCCCCGAAAGGCCATTTTAACCCTAAATAATATCCTAAAGTTAGAATTAAACCCTATACCTTGAGTTTGAAAGGTGAAGACCTTAACCATTATGCCAGACCCACCCACCCCTAGTGTCTTAGGATGCAAATATAGAGCAAATAGGACTGGTTCCCCATTTAAGTGAAGATATCTGAGTTTACAGGTAAGGGAATCAATAACAACCTGCTCCTATATAAGCAGAAGATAGGCTTATTGTGTTAGGAGACATTGGGAAGTCCAAGTGCATCTGAATCGCTTACTTGTGGATCTTTGTGTAGTAAAGAGTAACTTTCTGAGACCAGCGCAGTGCAGTAGGGAGTCATGGGAAGTTTTGGATCTGCAGAGGAAATTCAGGAAGTGGAGGACTAGGAGGTTAATTTGATAATACAGGAGGGAGTCCCATAATTGGCAGAGTTGTTCTACATGGTGAGAGGTTTTCAATTTGTTTTCAAGTAATAAGTGACCGTTTCCCTGAGCCTGTGCTTGTCTGTTTATAATTCATGGAAGAGATGGCAAGTTGTGAGGAAAAACAGACTTATTTTGAAAGCTTATTGAAACAAGGTACAATCCTAAGAGACTGTCAGCTGTAAAGACAATCCTATGTACCTGTGCTGAGTTGTACCCACTCTACTTTTTATTGCAAGTTTTGATTTCTGTTACACTTTGTTCAATGCTTGTTTTTCCTGGTGAAAGTGAAGCCCATTTTATATTCCTTAAATAAAATTAACCTCTTTTGGAAGAAAATCAGCTGTGGTTATTGCTTCAACATCATAATAAATATATGCATATCCATATGGCCTACACTGTTGAACCATTTTGGTGAGAGATCACTGTACAGTGGGGCTTGGGAAATGTGCCATTTTCTCCACTATAGTGTGATCTTAGAATTGGCAGGGATTTAAAATGTCTTCCATATGGTCTCAATCAGGTCTATATTAAAAGACCGAAGAGGTGTTAAAGCAAACACCTCTTGGTGGACACGTAATGAGCGAATGCACTAAAGTGCGAATGCCATTTTCTCCACTATAGTGTGATCTTAGAATTGCATAATGGTACAAAATATACCGAACCTACAGACATAGCCAACATCCTGGCAGACAGATTCAGCACAAACTTCTCCCCCTCCCCCCCCCCCCAAATTAGCAAACACCTATCCCAACTGAATGTAACCTCCCTGACATCACAGATGCACAGGTGAAAGCTGCCCTCTCCAAAGCAAAAAACACAGCATCTATGGGACCGGACGGTGTCCCAGGCTGTGTCTCGAGCTCCAATAAGAACTGAACCCTCACATTAAGTCACTGTTCAAACTTAGCCTTACTACAGGATATCTACCCAAAGAATGGTGTAGAGCTACCATGGTCCCTCTCCACAAAGGTGGTGCCACAACGGACACCAGAAACTATCGCCTCATAAGCCGGACTAGTCTGGTCTGTAAAGCTATGGAGCGTATTATCATGGAACTCATAAACAAAGACATTGAGAGCCTCCAGACACTAGACCCTACCCAATTCGGCTTTAAGGGCAGATCTTGCCTCTTAAACCTAGTTGATTTCATTGAAACAGTTACCAAAGCCATAGATGAGGGCAAGGTAGTCCACACAGCCTACCTGGACCTCGCAAAAGCCTTCGACACAATACCTCACTCGGGCATCATAAATAAGCTTACCAGCTTAAATATCAACCCCTATATCACAAGATGGGTTGCAAATTGGTTCAGAGATAGATCCCACATGGTTAGAATTGCAGGTGCCATGTCCGAATCCAAACCAGTTGCAAGTGGCGTCCCACGGGGCTCAGTTCTGGGACCTCTTTTGTTCGGTATATACTTCCCTGAGGTTCAGGCTAACACGGGGGGATTATGGCTGACAAAGTTCGCAGATGACTGCAAACTGGGGGCCATAATCGAATCTCCAGCTGACACAAGCATTCTCCAAAAGGGTCTCACAGAGACGGATGCTTGGTGCCAGAGCCACGGCCTCAAGCTAAATGCCAAAAAGTGCATAATCATCCCCTTTGGGAAAAACAAGGTGTCCACAAATTACCACATAGGTGGTAATCCATTAACTACGGAAGAAGTAATTAGAGACTTGGGGACCAACGTAGATAGTAATCTCTCCTTTGATAATCATGTTGCCAAAGTTGCCCACCTTATCACGAAAGGGTTCGCATCTAGATCAAGAGAGGTCATTGTGCCCCTCTACTCGTCACTCATCAGGCCCATAATTGAATACAATGCCCCTTTTGGGATGTACCTTACCCGACACCTGCAGCAACTGGAGAGACCCCAAAAGTACCTCACCAAGAGGATCATGGGCTACAAACAGATGTCCTATGCAGCTCGACTAAAGAAACTCCAGCTCTACTCAGTTGCTTACCGCCTACTCAGAGGCAATCTATGCCTGACGTACAAAGCCATGTCAAAACCAGAATTAATGGACATGCTCCACCTCAAAAAATCCAAGTCCCTTAGAGCTACACGCTCCAGGGACCTAAACCTCAGCACAAAAACAAATAGGACATGCTGGAGGGACAGATTCATTTCCCAGAGGCTCCCCTCACTCTGGAATAGAATCTCAATTCATGTTAGACATAGCCCCTCGCTGACCCTCTTCAAGCAAAATTTGGACGCGTGAATGGGAAATCGCAAATTCACCCCTGGGATCTCTCCTGTGTCCCTGCTAGACAAAGGCACAGTTAACTAATCTTAAAAGGGTACCTCTGTGACCTACTTTACAGAGGCACAGTAGGCTAATCTAATATGGAGGCAGAAGCCAAATACACTCTGGCTAGGCTTATAAATGCCCTAGGGCAGATAGCCTAGTATCTACCTATGAACCTATGCTCAAAACAGTGATTTCTTTCCCTGGGAAAGAAACTGCTAGTGCGCACACACACACACACACACACACACAACATGTGCCCCCCATACCCCCCTAACTAAATATACCAACTCCGAGATCGCACTACAGTGAGGAAAGGGGCGAACACATGGGGATGGCCAAGCAATTTCTTTCACAGGGAAAGAAATCACTGTTTTGAGCATTCACGCTTTAATGCATTCGCTCATTAGTGTCGACCAAGAGGTGTTTGCTGAAACACCTTTTCGGTTTTTTAATATAGACCCGTCTCAATCACATAGGTTTTGACATTGTAAATGTTTGATCTTATGAACTAGATCCATCTCTCTCTCTCTCTCTCTCTATATGTACGTCTGCATATGTACATAAAAACACACACACACCCCTATAAAATGGAATGTCTGACACCTTGGTTGCCCATTGCAGAAGGGATGGCTAGAAAACTGCTCATCTTCTACCTTTATATTATGTTTTGCACAGACATATGTACAGCTAGCAAAGACCTTCTTGTAACTCTTAGGTCAATAACCAACCTTCAGGAATCAGCGTGCAGCTACTTCACCCACAAATGCTGGAACTCCTTTCTTGACTAAATGTGCAGTTATCTCTGAATACCGTCTTCGAACCTTTTACACAAATGACATTTAATATGGCTTGTGGTGCAGCTGGATAAGGCTGGGATCTGTAGTTACTGCAGTACAGGATTTGATTCCCGCTGCCCTCATTGTCCTGCTATGTGACCTACAGCGAGTCACTTAACCAGACAGTGTATGATGCAACTGGGAATTTAGGCTGTTCTCCACAGTGGCTCCTTGGATGGGAAATGTATGAATCTGCAAACCATAGGTGACTGTAACTGTATATTGTCTTTTCCTGTAATATAACTTTCACAGAGTTTAAGAGCCTGATTTCATCAGTTGTTACATCATGGTGATGCAGCTGATATGTCATGAACACATGTAAAATGGATGCAAGGAAAACAAAATGATCAGCCATAACCTAACAATACTCAAAAGTTTTCAAGAGGACTGTAACACTGCAGTGTTAAATACACCAGAGCAAATCAGTCAGTAGTTTTAATGCAGAAGAACTGTGGTGGCAAATATTCTTATAAGTCAGACTAACTTGCCAATTGAAAGTAATACCATTCTATGTTCATAGTTAAAATATACCTTTTAAATACTGATTTATTCTGGAATATAATTATAGTTCTATAATTTATAATTATAAATTTATTATTAAATTATAATTATAAAATTATTATTAATTTATAATTATTGATTGAATAACAATTGCTAGAGGTAGCTTATATCCCCAAGAGTGGATACAATAATTTTAAATATGAATGAAGCAAGAGTATTTACTTATTTTTAGACATTATTTTAGACAGAAACAGCAGACTCAGCATTAGGTACCTGATTTATGATCTCATCATTTTTTCAATGGTATAGTAGAATTTTGCAGGAACAAAAAGAGTTTAAAAGAACACAGAATCATTTAAACAAACTAGATATAAAGTCTTCCATTTAAAAAAAAATGCAAACGGGTCTCCCAAGCATGGCTG
>NC_056731.1:593311501-593324001 GCF_019279795.1 Protopterus annectens | reverse complement strand
GAGAGAGGGAGCTCACATGAATGTGGGACAACCTGATTCCTAAAAATGGATTCTCACCTTTGTGACATGGAATTAATGTGCTCATGAATTCTCCCAGGTGGGGCATGGAATGACTAGTCCAAATGACACCTTCCGTGGTTAAGAGCAAATTGGTCTGGATCTTGCCTGTAGAGGAGAGTAAATGGATTTATTGGGTGAGGGTATGCTTGATGGTATTGGGTGAGGTGGGGTTAATGATAGTATTGTGTGGAATTAAACAACATTTGAGCAGGATTTACAGAGCATACATACAGCAAAGAAATTGAAAAATGACACAGCCGAATGTTTTCAAACTCTGCTTGATATGACAATAGTATAAGAGCATTATTCCAGAGACAAAATGAAAGTGGTTCAACTTTTAATAAAGAAGTCTGTGAATTTACAGAAAACAAGCTAGAGTTTTATACTTTCATATTTTCCAAGCAGAGTGTACCTGATTCCAGTGATGTTGATGCAATACATTCCACTTCAACACTGCTGGGCTCAAAAGCAGTAAAACAATTGCTTAAAATGTCCATTCATTGCTTAGGATTCATTCTTCATTTTTCCACAGTCACTGAATGTTTAAGAAACCTCAATAGGGAATGTATGCCATAGATATGGAAGAAATATAATTAGACCATGAAAAATTAAATAACTTTTTGACATCTGATAAACTTGTGACCTGGTTTGAGCCAAGTAAAATCATGTTTTTAATGGATTGCAGATCCATGAATCTCCCAGCAGTTTTAATGCAGAATCATGATAATTAGAGCAGGATAGTGGCACCTGCTGGCAGAGCACTCATCGAGGCTAAGAGAAGCAAGCAGAGAAGGAAACGTTGGATATCATCTGAAGCTGTGAGCACATTCATGTATATCATTTTAGTAACACTTTCACACTTGGGATTGATTGCAATCTCTAGAAATCTTTTTTTTTTATTTTATTCATTCTATTTTGCTTTTATTACCAGGATTGTCTGGTTTGTCAAATAAATGGAAGTGAAGGAAGGAATTTAGTAGGGTAGAAAATGTTAGTATTGTATTAAGAGGTGTGAGGTATGTGGTGATTACATATATATACAAATGGAAGTGAAGGAAGTGAGTCAGGCAAACATTTTAACATTGTAGGTAAGAGGGTAGGGTCTTAAGCAGGTTCAGAGACAATTCTATATGGCTGTCATAAGGTTTATATTAGAAGCACAGAGATGGGGTTAGTGAGCACTATTGCAAAACTGTTTAATGCTGGGAGATTCAAACTATGTTTACGGCTTAGAGATGCAGTGTAAAACTGTTAATGTATTGGTAAAGAGAAATGGTTTGATGATATGGCAAGCTGAAACTTTTGAAGTAGCTTTTAATCTAAGAAGTCAGCCATAATTAAACAATGAGACCTCTAGTTAGACATACTTTATTTAACATTGTTTATATGTGTGGCATTATGTCAGGGCATCCCAGCATGCTGTATATAAATAACACTATGAAAAATCCAGTTAGAGAATGATAAAGGCCATCCCTGGGATTCAGAAATGCTTACCAAGATTGCATTGTGAAAAGCCTTTCTGATTCAGAGACCATTCTACTGCTATGGTTTTCTTAGTCTTGTGGGTGAAGCTGCATGCTAATGTGGTATTTCAAGGGTTGGAGTGGGAACAATTAAATTAGCCATTTGATCTCTCTCCGTAATGTTCATGGCTCCTGAATTACTTAGCTGAGTTACTTTCTACTCAAGGAGGAAACAGTGAATATGGTCAAAAAATGATCACCCATTCACTCTAATGGGAGTACTCATACTGCACAGGAGCCATGGGGTTAGGGATATGTCAGTGTGTGGATGTGTGCATGTTTGTAGGGGCATTAATGAGTCTGAATGAATGTGTGTCTGTCTGTGTGGTGGTTTGACTAAGGGGGCATCAAGTCTGTGAGTGTGTGCTGGATTTTGAGTGTGGGTGAATGTTTCCATGTGTGTGTGTGTGTGTGTGTGTGTGTGTGTGCGCGTGTGCTTGCGTATGTACATGCACACGGGAGTTTGAATGTGTGTGTTTTTGCATGTAAAGGGTGTTTTCACTAACATGATGCATTATTCTGTTAGGGAGTATACTAATGAAGTCAGGTCTGACAGTACAGCAGTGTATACTGCTTGGAATACGGTGTAATAAACAGATGTAAAACCAATAAGTCATTGTCTACCAATGGATTGATTGATCACTTTTACTGAGAAAACTATAAAGTCTCAATCACCTCAGTGATAGCCCTACAGTACAGTGAGTTTCTTTATTATGCTTCAAGGAATTAGTGCTGGAAAGAAAACATTTTGAAAAATTAAAAACATTGTAGACAATTCATTAGTTTTACATCTGTTTTACTACTCCATATGCCAAGCACTATACACCTTACTAAGAATCATTTTCTGTTGCAGCTTACTTTTGTTATTTTTCTCTTGAATATATCTGTGTTTGTTGATTTATTGTCTGACTGAGTAACTGTGTTGCATTCTGGTTACTTTGAATAAAATCTGCTGCAGACTACAGAAAATATGACTACCTGCTATAAAGTATTTCTCCCCTCTGCAAATAAAGATATATAAATAAAGGTCCACTCAATGAAGTAACTAAAGAAAAAACTACACATTTTGGAATAAGAAAGCCCACTTTACAAGATGAGAGCATTATTCTAAGAAAAATAAATAGTAGGGAAAAAATTTCTTGATTTTTAAGCCTAGTCTTGTTATCCCATTAGGTGTTCAAATTACCTTCAGCATTACTTTTACTCGTATACTTTGCATTTGTGAACGAACATTTGGGGTCATACCGCTGAGTATTGAAAGAGGACACTACAGCAGGATAGAGCATTTAGGCACTACCTGTTTATATTAGTAGCAAAGGGGGCATCCTAGGGTAAATATCCTTATCCCCATCCTTTGAGCTAAGTTGTGTTTGAATATGGACAGGGACAAAGCTCTTAACATCTTAGCACAAAAAATCTGGGCAAAGCCAGAAATAATGGGGGGACAAATTTTAAATATTGCTCTTATAAAATTAGAAGGTTGCTAGAATAAAAGGTCTTGTGTTACCATACATTTTCTGAAGGATATGAAGTCTGTAACTCAAATGCCTGTCATTATTTAGTGAAATCATTTCTCATTGATTTGCCACAAAAATCTAGAAAATCATAAATTTTATGAGGAGCAGACCAAAAATATGAGGCAAAAATTTTTGAGAGGTATACAGGGATGAGCTTTGTTTTACGTTGATTGAGGGGAGGTCTGTTCCAGAGTAGTGCTATCCTCTGGGATATGTGTACCTATTCCTCCAAACCTGTCTGGTTATATTGCAGAAGAGAATTAAGTCTCTGGATTGGATATTTCTGATCGTTTGAGTTGTGGATGTGCAGTAGGTCCATTAGTACTGAGTCAGAGGTTGCCTTATAGGCCAGGCACAAATCATCTCTTAATAGTATATAAGAGGCACAAAGAATAGTAATAGAGCTCTGAGGTGGTCTACAGAGGTCATGTAGTTTAGTCCTTGTTTTCTTTTTGTGAAGAATCTCTGTGTATGCACTAGTTGTTACATGTCTGAACTGGTACATACCGAAGGGGGCATTATACTCCATGATGGGCATGAGGAAGGCTGATTATAGTGTGACAATGACATCTCTGGATTTGTCCCCCACACAACTGTAACACTATCCCTATGTCTACCCCTATCCCTAACACTAGCCCTACACATTACATTACTAAAAGCCCATTCCCTGACAGTACCATTGCATATGATAAATGGGCAAAGAATATAGACAGCACAGAACATACTCCTTCCCCTTACCCTAACCCTTGTTCTAACCCTAATCCATTAACACTTGCATGTTCACAACTACTACTATAAAATCAGAACTATAATTTTCATCTCATGAAAATCTAGTTTTGTTTTTTAGAGAACTGTAAATCAGTTATCCAACTATAGTTGACTTCAGTAGATCTTTTCTGAAAGATGCAGTTCATCTACATCAGGTACATTGTAATACTAGACACTGACTATTTTTAACATTTGGAATTCCAGAGATACTCTATATGGTTTATAGACTACTAGTCAGTCAACAACAGTTCTCCAATTTGCAGTATACCTGGGGTTAAAAAAAAAAAAAAAAACTCCAGTGGATTTGTGGTTTTTCATGAGCACCCTGGGAATAGCCATAAATGTAATAAAAGCACTTGGTGAAAAAGAAACTTCATGGATGCAATGCTTGCAGGTATTTCTGAGGGAATATGAAACCATACCTCATTCCAGTGATGTGTCTAAGAAGTAGAATTATTGTTAGGTCAGTGGCCAGAATTGATAGACAAGTGCAGTACACTGTACATATTTCTGCTGGATAGGCAGGGCCAGGCTAGCAGTGATTTACAGAAGTATGTTGGACTCTAGAGCAGTGAACCCAAATGCATCACATAATATATATATGCGAATGCTGACACAGTTGGATGCAAATGAAGTGAGGTAAGGAAATGATGTCCTAATGATATTCAGATATATACATAAACATAGTCAGATTTTAAGGAATGTGCACCTGACTATAAAAGTGCTAGCATTCTGAAAATGTCTGAGTTGGAGATCGGGTGCTTTCAGTAGCAACAGTGATATGTAGCAGCATACAGCCATTCCTAGGAGTGAAGGTTCCCATTGTTATGTGCAAGGTGCCATCCAGCACCGACGTAAATGTTACCTCTTCAAAGCTGAATGGGCCATTGTATAGGCCATGCTTTGCATGTTATATTCTTCTTCCTGTGTAATGAAACTCCACAAATCTATCTAGTTGGCATGTGCAGGCACTGGTGGGACTAATGCTAATGTATATGGCTACACTTATACTATATCCAGATATATTAACCTCCTTCATGTTGGTACTCTGCTGTAAGGAACAGTAGATACCCACTGGACCTAGCTTATGACACTGGTATGGAACCCACAGACTATAGTGGAACTCCAGTACAACACCAAACATGCACAAAAACTATTGCACAGCTAAATTTATCCTGTTCTAAAATGGTTTCTGCTGCTTTGACGTGTTTTGGGGAGGGGCCTTTCTGTTACAACACTGCCACAACCTTATCTTTTTTTTGTAAAGCACACACACATGCATTGCCTGTAAGGAAAGTGTAGCCCACAGACAATTGTCAGGTGTATTACACAGCAGCACAGGTGAAGTGGCAATATCTAGGCCATTCTTATGGGACCTTGTGAGCAAACATTGGCAGTGCATTGCCACACAAAACAAACATGATGCATGCAGTGTTTATATCAGGGCAAATGTTTTTGTCAGTGGAAAATTCAAGCACCAGACATTCCCACTTTTACCACACAAGATAGAGGGTGTAGTGGGTGTCTGCCATTATCATGAACACAGGTGACCAGAGACAGAATGACATATGCCTGTCAAAACACAATGGGTTGGGAGCCTATTAGAGGATATTTGGAGGGGGTCTTAATACTACACACACCGAATGGACTACATACCGGTAGAGGCATACATAGGGCCAAAAGGTCATTGGTAATAGACATCATAGACAATTTCCTCCTGGAATGAGAAGGGTTGCTACTACATGAACATGACATACATTTCAACAGAAGCCAAAAAGAATGGCAGGGAGGTACTAACAAAGCAAATCAGGGCCACATTTTAAATATTGCTCTTATAAACACAGACAAAGAAAGTTGCTATAATAACATTTTATTTATTTTATTTTATTTATTTATTTTACATTTGTTAACCAGGTTAGTCTGGCTGAGCGTTTGGCTCATTTTCAGCAGAGACCCGGGGAGAAAAGCTCCTCAGGACTAGAAAACAATTTGTTAAATTTTAGTAACATAGTAGTAACGATCAACTATAGGATCTTACAAGCAGAGACCTGGAGAGAAAAAAAGCTCCTCAGGCAATTCAATTATACAGAGTATTAACAATTGGCAGACAAGTATTTGAGTTGTTACAAACAAGGCGTTAAGCAATTAGCAGAAGAAAATGTGACTAGTTACAATATTATTTAAGCTGCTTAGAGCAAAATGAGTTGATAGGCAGATGCTTGTTTAAAGTGGGTAGGATCTAGTTGTATAGGAGTTTGGAAACAAGAAAGGAAAGTAAGAATGGCTAGTAGGAGATGTAGGGGAGGTACAGTGTAGGAGACAGACTAGACAGGTAGGTTGTTTTGAGACTGTAAGAATTAAGAGCGGTTGGAGATAGAGGAAGGGAAGAGGTAGAAGAGGCAGGGGAATAGTGTTAAAGATGCATTAAGAGTGAGGTGGTGAAATAAGTGAAAGGATGGTGGTTGGCTACAGTGGCAACACCACTCTGTTTTTAGGTATTTCCTTGTGGCTACTTTGAAACTTTTGCAATGCTGGAGGGATTTTATTTCTAAGGGGAGTTGGATCCAGGATGTAGCTGAGTTATAGTTATAGAGAAGGCAGCCTGTTTTGGTTTTGGGTTTGTAGATGTCTAATAATTCTTGATTTGAGTTGTGTAGCGTCCTAGCAGGGGAATATTTGGATATGATTGTGGAGAGGCTGCGACAGAAGGAAGATAGATAGAGTGGATGATTTGTAGTTGGTATAGTTGGAGCAGCTGAGGGAATTCTAGCCAGACTAGTTGCTGTATTGCTAAGCAGTGGTGTGACTTGTAGGTTTGGTTAGCTGCAAATCTGGCGATCTTATTATAGGTAGTTTTAAGCTTGGAAATAAGTGTAGAATTTAGGTTTGTGAATATGTGGCAGCTGTACAGGAGTGTTGGGAGTAATAAAGCCTGGGAGAGAGTTATTCGGGCAGTGTTAGTTAAGTATTTCTTGCTATGGAAAAGATGTCCAAGTTTCTGATGAGTTATTTTTACCGAGTTAGTAATATGGAGATCAAACTTAAGCTGATCATCCATTGTAATACCTAGCAATTTAGTACTAGATTCAGCTGAGATGATAGTGTTGTTGCAGTATAAGATGGTAAATGTACTTTTGAGTGTGGTGATGTTTTTAGGGAGGAAGAGTAGGAGCTTAGTTTTTTTTTGGATTAAGTATTAGTTTGTCATCGCAAAGCCAAGTCTCAAGGGTGTGGAAGGATGCCTGGGTAGATGAGTGGAGGTCAGTTGGGTTGTCAGCAATGGTTATAACAGTTGAGTCATCAGCATATTGCACAAGAGATGACTGGGGACAAGAGGAGTAGAGCAGGTTGGTGAAAATATTAGAGTAGTGGTCCAAGTATGGACCCTTGGGGGACTCCCATTTGTACAGTGAGAGGGGAGGATAGTGCAGAGAGCCATTTAACTGATTGCTGGCAGGAGGAGAGATAGCTGGTGAACCAGGAGATAGTAGGGGGAGAGAAATGTAAGTTAGTGAGTTTATATAGAAGAAGTGGGTGAGAGACAGTGTTGAAGGCTTTAGAAAGGTCAAGGAATAGACATGAGACAAGTTTATTGTTATCACGAGCTAGGGAGGCTATGTTGATGAATGATATGAGTGTAGTAGTTGTACTATGCTTGGGACGGAAACCATGCTGTGTGGGTGTGAGAAGGTTTTCCTGGTGAAGGTAATGCATTACCTGCTTGTGAATGCGTTTCTCTATGATTTTTGAGAGTGGAGAGATAATGGCAATTGGTCTGAAGTTGGATATGTATGAGGAGTTGCCCCCTTTGTGAATGGGTAAAGTAAAGAAATTCTTCCATACAGGATTCAGAAATGGATCGGTTGATTAAGATGGATACAGGATAGGAAAGAGGTTCAGAGGCAATCTGCAGGAAGTAAGGGGGTAGCTTGTCAACAGATGGGGGGAGCAAGGTTTAAGTTTAGAGAGTAATAACTTTACATAGTTAGTTGATACTGCTTTTAGAGAGAAGGAGTTAGGAGGGTTTGGAAGAGATATAGAGTTTGTGGGGGTGCTAGTGTTGTTTCTGGGAGGGAGAGAATTTATTATGGAGGTTATCGAGTTTATAAAATGATTGTTAAATTTGTTGACTATGTCTTCAGGTGTTGCATTGGGGAATTTGTTGACTATGTCTTCAGGTGTTGCATTGGGACATGGGTTAGGAGTGGAAGGGTTTCCTGGATGAAGAGTCTGTTTAATAGAGCTCCAGAATTTCTTTGGGTCTGATTTAAGAGTAGAGGGAGGATTGGCATAGAAGTTTATTTTGTCATAATGGATGATTTTTTAATTTTATTTCTGAATTCTTTATATTTCTGAAAAAGAGAAGGGGTCCTAGTTTCAGTCCACATTTTCCAAATCCTATCCCTGTCTTTCATGAGGGTTCTGGTAGATTTAGTGAGCCAGGGAGCAGTATTAGATTTGATTCTAATCGTGCAAAGAGGAGCAAGGGAGTTAAGAATGTTTAGGAATGTAGTGTTGAAGGAGTGGACAGCTTCATCTAAAGGAAGAGTGGTGAGGTAAGACCAGTTAATTTTGGTGAGCTGGTGAATAAAGGAGTTAGGACAGAAATGAGAAAGTGAGCGGGTGGTAATAAATTTGTTAGGTTTGGTAAGGTGGGGAGTATGTTTGGTAATTGTTATAGGGCAGTGGTTGCTGAGGGCATTTGGAAGGGTTTGGGAGTTATGATAGTTTTGAGGGTCGGAGACCAATATCCAGTCAAGAAGAGAGCTAGGTAGGTGAGATTTATTAATGTAGGTTGGGGTTGTGATTAGCTGCTCAAACCCATGTAGGTTTATACAGGAAGTAGTATTGGGAGCTTGTATTCTAAGCCAATCAATATTTACATCTCCCAGTATAATTATTTCATTGTGGATGGTATGTGAGAGGTGAGATAGGATGTGCCCAAGTATGTTAATATTATCACCAGGGGGAATATAGATTGCTGCAACAGTTATGGTGTTGCTTTAGCATGCATTTTCTAGGTGGAGATGGAAGTATTTTATGCCTCCATAGACCTTACAAGACCAATCAGTACTTTGTCCTTGGAGCCCATGCCTTTAATGATGCCATGCAGCACAGCAGTCATTTCCATGATGTATTGGGTTGAAAGAGTTGATGCCTGCATGATACTGCATCACATTTCCTGTTTGACCTTCAGTGCTGCCCACATGTTAGGGACATTTGCAATATGTAATGGCATCAAACACACCTCTACAGATGCAAAATAGTGGGTTTGCCTACAACGCACAATGCAGTCATCCTCTGCAACTGCAGAGAGTGGAAGCATTGGGTGACCACTTCCTCACTAGGGACAATGGTCTCTTAGAATGTATAGCCTTAGATTCATCTAAGGGCGAGAATACAACTTCAGCCTTGTTTGTGTGTGAATTCCCACCCAGAATGGAGACAGTGCCACTGTGTTTCTTCATCATCAGCCTGTTGTCCTGCCCCATTTTCCAGAGGTGTAACAATGGTCTGCCCTGTGAATACACAGCAAAAGACCCACTGGTGTAAGTATATGTGCCTCTGTCAAAATTGTTACTTTGTGGCATGCATAATAAGGTTTCTCATGCAAGATGTACCACACAATACCAGCCTATCACTGCTGCCATTGTAACATTGCTGGATATCTGCAGTTCCTATAACAGCATAGATGACATAGGATTCTATCAGCTAACAGGCTGTATTTGCAGTTCTTGTGTACAGACATTTTCTGACTGTGGTACAAACAAGCTGTGTAATCCACCATAATGTGTGCTAGTATGAGTGCATTGTCAAGGCATCCACTCCTGGAATAACACCAGAACTATTGTCCCCCTGCAAGGACACCAAAAACTTGGTTATGTCAGCCTGCTAATTTCAGTTTTCCCAGCAAACTTCTTAACTGTTGTGGAATGTAGCTTTGCCTTGGCATGGTGCAGGATGTTGGTAACACTCATCTGGTACTGCTGTAATATGCACTTGTGGTCCCCAGTAGCATTTATGTCATGGATCACTGTCTGGCACACCTGGTATCATAAAGGATCTTGTCAACAGGCATCTGCATAGCCTACCATGCAGAATGCTTCTAAAACAATGAAAATTTGGTTTATTTTCACACATGCAGGCAAATTAGTTCAGGCTACATGAATGTTTGTGAATCCTTATACATTGTTGCCATGCATATGTGAGTTGAAGTATAGCTTGCTGGCTATGCTCACCAATGGCAGCTCACAATCACGGCACTCCATCATTTTAGAGTTTCAGTGCCTACCACATGTACCACATGTTCAAGTCCCTGCAGTAGATGAAGGTTCTAAAGGTGCTGGTACCTCCATATTCTTCATTTTTTTTTTTTATCTGCAGACTCATTAGAAAAGATAATGACCTGGTACACGTCCATATGAAACGTATTATTAACAAAACCCTTTACCATATCATAACAAAACCCCTTATCATGTCATAGCTAACTATAACACCCCTCAGTCCATGCCCCCCTTCCTCACCCCTATGGAGTCCATATGCATTAAGTCAAATACCATTTACCTAGGAGACTTCAACTGTCCCTTTAATTACTGGGAGACTTGTACAGCCTCAAACATGTATGCCCAGTTATGTCTTGACTTTATCAATGCAAACTCTCTAGACTCATTAGTCCTCACCCCACTAGGAGCGATAAAACCCTGGATTTGGTCCTTAAGGTGAGGCAGCTTAGCCCCCCCCCACCATTATTACATCCTCCCTGGTCAAGTCATACCACAAATCACTCCTATTCATCTTTAGACTGAAGTTGGAATCCTCTTCAATTATCTCGATATTCAGAGATTACGCCAAGCCTGATCTACTAAAACTGAGGGATGATGTGACTAGACTTAAAAGGCCATTCCATACTGATGTCCCCACTGATAATGCAGAATGCTTTACTGCCAAATTCTATGGACATAGATGCATCTGTCCCCCCTTCTAGTAAATGCAATGCCAGATTAAACAATATACCCCTGTAGTGCAATGCTAATATAAACAGGCTCTATAATAAAAGCAAAAAAAAAAAAGATTGCGAAAAGATCGCACACAAAAATATATTTAAATCTCAAAATGCCAATAATGCCTTTGCCTAAACTTATCAAGGAACTCTGGACCCTGATCAAATCAACCAAAGCTAGATACGAGGTAAAAATAGCCACAGGTGAAAGATAACCACAAAGCCTTTTTTAACAATGATAGAACTCTCAGAAACAATGTCCAGTACTGCGTTGTTAGTAAAGGATATGACATTCTTGAACCAAGAGGGCATAGTCAATTAATTTTTGAACACATTTAGTTCTCAAACATCACCCTCTCTCCTTCTGTAATCTCAGATCACATACCATTTTCTACACCTCCCTCAAATCTCACAAGAGCAAGTCCTCAAGTCACTATCCAAGGCCAAGAACACTACTTCTATGGAGCTGGATAGCAAATTGGGCTGTCTACTGTTCAGCCTGAAACATGACTTGTTAGACCCCCCCCCCACCACTGAGGTTTTTCAGTATCAGCCTCCAAACATGGTTTATGCCAGATAAATGAAGGACAGCAACAGTCATCTCCTTGCATGAAGGTGGGGTGTTAATGGACCTAGGTAATTATAAAACCCATAATCCTAACCAGCCTTACCTGTAAGGCTGTGAAAAGGATCATTACGACATTAATAAATAAGGATATAGGTAACTTACAAACACTTGACCAAAAGCAGTTTGGATTCATCAAGTGCAGATCCTGCCTACATAACCTGGTTGACATCTTTGAGAAGGATACTGATCAATGGATGAGAGCAAATCAGTACACACACATCTGGACCTTGCAAAGACATTTGATACCATTCCACATTTTGGTATCATAGATAATCTCTCCCAGCTAAAAGCAGATCCCTGTGCAACTCATCAGATAGCAAAGTGGCTCACAAATATAACTCATGATGTTTAGGGTGAGCATCTCTTCTTCCTACAAAAGACCTGTCAGTAGTGATATACCCAAGGTTCAGTACTAGGGCCAGTCCTCTTTGACATTTGGTTCTCAAAGGTTATGGGTTAAGGCTAACCAAGTTTGCAGACAATTATAAACTTGGTGCCATCATAAACTCCTCGGATGTTACCAAATCTTCTATGAGGATCTTTCCATAACAGATAGCTGGTGCCAAAACCAAGGGCTAAAACTGAATGACAAAAATGTGTATTCCTATCCTTCCAGAAGCATGGCTTCCCATCTAACTATCATATTGACAAAACACTTCTGAAAGTCAAGCTGACAGGCAGGGATATGGTAATCCGTGTCAACAACAAACTGTCCTTTGATCACTGTGTATCTACTATTGTAAGGAAGTCCTTATTCATCACACAGTTTATATCTAAGAGTATGGCATCAAGATCCAGGGGTATAATTATTCCACTGTACTCAGCTTTCAGGCCAGTCATTAAACATAATGCCTCATTTGTATGTACCACTTTCTCACTAAAATAATCAAGGGTCTAAATCACAAAAACTATGCAGACTGTCTCAAAGCCTTGTCCTTCTGAGTATCAAACAGGAGGTGGTGTCAATCTCTTTTGCAACATAAACAGAACATGTTGGAGGAAGA